>NW_026961651.1:300000-560000 GCF_963924245.1 Chroicocephalus ridibundus
CCGCGTCTCTGACCACAGCTCCCACGCCCAAAGAGCCAAGAGGGAAAGCCGTGCCTCGTTGGAAAGCTCTTTGGCAGCCGCTCGCGTGGCCCCACAGCTCGTGGGGCTGCGGGCTTTGCGCCGGCTGTCAGCCTCGGCGCCACCGGCGCTCAACTTGCTCTGCTGCGCCAGCCTGCGAAGCATTTTCCGGTAGGGCCGCGGCTCTGGCCACAGCTCCCACGCCCGAAGAGCCAGGAGGGAAAGCCGTGCCTCGTTGGAAAGCTCTTTGGCAGCCGCTCGCGTGGCCCCACAGCCCGTGGGGCTGCGGGCTTTGCGGCGTCCGTCAGCCTCGGCACCACCGGCGCCCACGTGGTGCTGCCGCGCCAGCCTGCGAAGCATTTTCCGGTAGGGCCGCGGCTCTGGCCACAGCTCCCACTCCCGAAGAGCCAGGAGGGAAAGCCGTGCCTCTTTGGAAAGCTCTTTGGCAGCCGCTTGCGTGGCCCCACAGCCCGTGGGGCTGCGGGCTTTGCGGATGCCGTCAGCCTCGGCGCCACCGGGACGCACCTGGCACCGCCGCGCCAGCCTGCGAAGCATTTTCCGGTAGGGCCGCGGCTCTGGCCACAGCTCCCACGCACGAAGAGCCAGGAGGGAAAGCCGTGCCTCGTTGGAAAGCTCTTTGGCAGCCGCTCGCGTGGCCCCACAGCCCGTGGGGCTGCAGGCTTTGCGGCGGCCGTCAGCCTCGGCACCACCGGCGCCCACGTGGCGCTGCCGCGCCAGCCTGCGAAGCATTTTCCGGTAGGGCCGCGGCTCTGGCCACAGCTCCCACGCCCGAAGAGCGAGGATGGAAAGCCGCGCCTCGTTGGAAAGCCCTTTGGCAGCCGCTCGCGTGGCCCCACAGCCCGTGGGGCTGCAGGCTTTGCGGCGGCCGTCAGCCTCGGCGCCACCGGGACCCACCTGGCGCCGCCGCGCCAGCCTGCGAAGCATTTTCCGGTAGGGCCGCGGCTCTGGCCACAGCTCCCACGCCCGAAGAGCCAGGAGGGAAAGCCGTGCCTCGTTGGAAAGCTCTTTGGCAGCCGCTCGCGTGGCCCCACAGCCCGTGGGGCTGCGGGCTTTGCGGCAGCCGTCAGCATCGGCGCCACCGGTGCCCGCCTTCCTCCGCTGCGCCAGCCTGCGAAGCATTTTCCGGTAGGTCCGCGGCTCTGGCCACAGCTCCCACGCCCGAAGAGCCAGGAGGGAAAGCCGTGCCTCGTTGGAAAGCTCTTTGGCAGCCGCTCGTGTGGCCCCACAGCCCGTGGGGCTGCGGGCTTTGCGGCGGCCGTCAGCCTCGGCGACACCGGCGCCCACCTGGCGCCGCCGCGCCATCCTGTGAAGCATTTTCCGGTAGGGCCGCGGCTCTGACCACATCTCCCACGCCCAAAGAGCCAGGAGGGAAAGCTGTGCCTCGTTAGAAAGCTCTTTGGTAGCCGCTCGCGTGGCGCTACAGCCTGTGGGGCTGCGGGCTTTGCGGCGGCCGTCAGCCTCGGCGCCACCGGCGCACACGTGGCGCCGCCGCGCCAGCCTGCGAATCATTTTCCAGTAGGGCCGCGGCTCTGGCCACAGCTCCCACGCCCGAAGACCAAGGAGGGAAAGCCGTGCCTCGTTGGAAAGCTCTTTGGCAGCCGCTCGCGTGGCCCCACAGCCCGTGGGGCTGCGGGCTTTGCGGCGGCTGTCAGCCTCGGCGCCACGGGCGCTCAACTTGCTCTGCTGCGCCAGCCTGCGAAGCATTTTCCGGTAGGGCCGCGGCTCTGGCCACAGCTCCCACGCCCGAAGAGCCAGGAGGGAAAGCCGTGCCTCGTTGGAAAGCTCTTTGGCAGCCGCTCGCGTGGCCCCACAGCCCGTGGGGCTGCAGGCTTTGCGGCGGCCGTCAGCCTCGGCACCACCGGCGCCCACGTGGCGCTGCCGCGCCAGCCTGCGAAGCATTTTCCGGTAGGGCCGCGGCTCTGGCCACAGCTCCCACGCCCGAAGAGCGAGGATGGAAAGCCGCGCCTCGTTGGAAAGCCCTTTGGCAGCCGCTCGCGTGGCCCCACAGCCCGTGGGGCTGCAGGCTTTGCGGCGGCCGTCAGCCTCGGCGCCACCGGGACCCACCTGGCGCCGCCGCGCCAGCCTGCGAAGCATTTTCCGGTAGGGCCGCGGCTCTGGCCACAGCTCCCACGCCCGAAGAGCCAGGAGGGAAAGCCGTGCCTCGTTGGAAAGCTCTTTGGCAGCCGCTCGCGTCGCCCCAAAGCCCGTGGGGCTGCGGGCTTTGCGGCGGCCGTCAGCCTTGGCGTCACCGGGAACCACCTGTCGCCGCCGCGCCAGCCTACGAAGCATTTTCGGGTAGGGCCGCGTCTCTGACCACAGCTCCCACGCCCAAAGAGCCAAGAGGGAAAGCCGTGCCTCGTTGGAAAGCTCTTTGGCAGCCGCTCGCGTGGCCCCACAGCTCGTGGGGCTGCGGGCTTTGCGGCGGCCGTCAGCCTCGGCGACACCGGCGCCCACGTGGCGCCGCCGCGCCAGCCTGCGAAGCATTTTCCGGTAGGGCCGCGGCTCTGGCCACAGCTCCCACGCCCGAAGAGCCAGGAGGGAAAGCCATGCCTCGTTGGAAAGCTCTTTGGCAGCCGCTCGCGCGGCCCCACAGCCCGTGGGGCTGCAGGCTTTGCGGCGGCCGTCAGCCTCGGCGACACCCGCGCCCATCTTGCTCCGCTGCGTCAGCCTGCGAAGCATTTTCTGGTAGGGCCGCGGCTCTGGCCACAGCTCCCACGCCCGAAGAACCAGGAGGGAAAGCCGTGCCTCGTTGGAAAGCTCTTTGGCAGCCGCTCGCGTGGCCCCACAGCCTGTGGGGCTGCGGGCTTTGTGGCGGCCGTCAGCATAGGCGCCACCGGCGCCCACCTGGCGCCGCCGCGCTAGCCTGCGAAGCATTTTCCGGTAGGGCCGCAGCTCTGGCCACAGCTCCCACGCCCGAAGACCAAGGAGGGAAAGCCGTGCCTCGTTGGAAAGCTCTTTGGCAGCCGCTCGCGTGGCCCCACAGCGTGTGGGGCTGCGGGCTTTGCGGCAACCATCAGCCTCGGCGCCACCGGCGCCCACCTGGCGCCGCCGTGCCAGCCTGCGAAGCATTTTCGGGTAGGGCCGCGGCTCTGGCCACAGCTCCCACGCCCGAAGAGCCAGGAGGGAAAGCCGTGCGTCGTTGGAAAGCTCTTTGGCAGCCGCTCGCATGGCCCCACAGCCCGTGGGGCTGCGGGCTTTGCGGCGGCCGTCAGCCTCGGCACCACCGGCGCCCACGTGGCGCTGCCGCACCAGCCTGCGAAGCATTTTCCGGTAGGGCCGCGGCTCTGGCCACAGCTCCCACGCCTGAAAAGCGAGGATGGAAAGCCGCGCCTCGTTGGAAAGCCCTTTGGCAGCCGCTCGCGTGGCCCCACAGCCCGTGGGGCTGCGGGCTTTGCGGCGGCCGTCAGCCTCGGCGCCACCGGCACCCAGCTGGCGCAGCCGCGTCAGCCTGCGAAGCATTTTCCGGTAGGGCCGCGGCTCTGGCCACAGCTCCCACGCCCGAAGAGCCAGGAGGGAAAGCCGTGCCTCGTTGGAAAGCTCTTTGGCAGCCGCTCGCGTGGCCCCACAGCCTGTGCGGCTGCGGGCTTTGCGGCGGCCGTCAGCCTCGGCGCCACCGGCGCCCACGTGGCGCCGCCGTGCCAGCCTGCGAAGCATTTTCCGGTAGGGCCGCGGCTCTGGCCACAGCTCCCACGCCCGAAGAGCCAGGATGGAAAGCCACGCCTCGTTGGAAAGCCCTTTGGCAGCCGCTCGAGTGGCCCCACAGCCCGTGGGGCTGCGGGCTTTGCGGCCGCCGTCAGCCTCGGCGCCACCGGCGCCCACCTGGCGCCGCCGCGCCAGCCTGCGAAGCATTTTCCGGTAGGGCCGCGGCTCTGTCCACACCTCCCACGCCCGAAGACCAAGGATGGAAAGCCGTGCCTCGTTGGAAAGCACTTTGGCAGCCGCTCGCGTGACCCCACAGCCCATGGGGCTGCGGGCTTTGCGGCGGCCGTTACCTTCGGAGACACCGGCGCCCATGTGTCGCCGCCGCGCCACCCTGCGAAGCATTTTCCGGTAGGGCCGCGGCTCTGGCGATAGCTCCCACGCCCGAAGAGCCAGGAGGGAAAGCCGTGCCTCGTTGGAAAGCTCTTTGGCAGCCGCTCGCGTGGCCCCACAGCCCGTGGGGCTGCGGGCTTTGCGGCAGCCGTCAGCATCGGCGCCACCGGCGCCCGCCTTCCTCCGCTGCGCCAGCCTGCGAAGCATTTTCCGGTAGGGCCACGGGTCTGGCCACAGCTCCCACACCCGAAGAGCCAGGAGGGAAAGCCATGCCTCGTTGGAAAGCTCTTTGGCATCCGCTCAGGTGGCCCAAAAAGCCGTGCGGCTGCGGGCTTTGCGGCGGCCGTCAGCCTCGGCGCCACCGGGACCCACCTGGCGCCGCCGCGCCAGCCTGCGAAGCATTTTCCGGTAGGGCCGCGGCTCTGGCCACAGCTCCCACGCCCGAAGAGCCAGGAGGGAAAGCCGTGCCTCGTTGGAAAGCTCTTTGGCAGCCGCTCGCGTGGCCCCACAGCCCGTGGGGCTGCGGGCTTTGCGGCAGCCGTCAGCATCGGCGCCACCGGCGCCCGCCTTCCTCCGCTGCGCCAGCCTGCGAAGCATTTTCCGGTAGGTCCGCGGCTCTGGCCACAGCTCCCACGCCCGAAGAGCCAGGAGGGAAAGCCGTGCCTCGTTGGAAAGCTCTTTGGCAGCCGCTCGTGTGGCCCCACAGCCCGTGGGGCTGCGGGCTTTGCGGCGGCCGTCAGCCTCGGCGACACCGGCGCCCACGTGGCGCCGCCGTGCCAGCCTGCGAAGCATTTTCCGGTAGGGCCGCGGCTCTGGCCACAGCTCCCACGCCCGAAGAGCCAGGAGGGAAAGCCACGCCTCGTTGGAAAGCCCTTTGGCAGCCGCTCGCGTGGCCCCACAGCCCGTGGGGCTGCGGGCTTTGCGGCGGCCGTCAGCCTCGGCGACACCGGCGCCCACCTTGCTCTGCTGCGTGAGCCTGCGAAGCATTTTCCGGTAGGGCCACGGCTCTGGTGACAGCTCCCACGCCCGAAGACCAAGGAGGGAAAGCTGTGCCTCGTTGGAAAGCTCTTTGGCAGCCGCTCGCGTGGCCCCACAGCCCGTGGGGCTGCGGGCTTTGCAGCGGCTGTCAGCCTCGGCGCCACCGGCGCCCACGTGGCGCCGCCGCGCCAGCCTGTGAAGCATTTTCGGGTAGGGCCGCGGCTCTGGCCACAGCTCCCACGCCCGAAGAGCCAGGAGGGAAAGCCGTGCCTCGTTGGAAAGCTCTTTGGCAGCCGCTCGCATAGCCCCACAGCCCGTGGGGCTGCGGACTTTGCGGCGGCCGTCAGCCTCGGCGACACCAGCGCCCACGTGGCACCGCCGCGCCAGCCTGCGAAGCATTTTCCGGTAGGGCCGCGGCTCTGGCCACAGCTCCCACGCCCGAAGAGCAAGGATTGAAAGCCGTGCCTCGTTGGAAAGCTCTTTGGCAGCCGCTCGCATGGCCCCACAGCCCGTGGGGCTGCGGGCTTTGCGGCGGCCGTCAGCTTCGGCAACACCGTCGCCCACCTGGCACCGCCGCGCCAGCCTGCGAAGCATTTTCCGGTAGTGCTGCGTTTCTGGCCACAGCTCCCACGCCCGAAGACCAAGGAGGGAAAGCCGTGCCTCGTTGGAAAGCTCTTTGGCAGCCGCTCGCGTGGCCCCACAGACCATGGGGCTGCGGGCTTTGCGCCGGCCATCAGCCTAGGCGCCACCGGCGCACACGTGGCGCTGCCGCGCCAGCCTGCAGAGCATTTTCGGGTAGGGCCGTGGCTCTGGCCACAGCTCCCACGCCCGAAGACCAAGGAGGGAAAGCCGTGCCTCGTTGGAAAGCTCTTTGGCAGCCGCTCGCGTGGCCCCACAGCCTGTGGGGCTGCGGGCTTTGTGGCGGCCGTCAGCCTCGGCGACACCGGCGCCCACCTTGCTCTGCTGCGTCAGCCTGCGAAGCATTTTCAGGAAGGGCCACGGCTCTGGCCACAGCTCCCACGCCCGAAGAGCCAGGAGGGAAAGCCGTGCCTCGTTGGAAAGCTCTTTGGCAGCCGCTCGCGTGGCCCCACAGCCCGTGGGGCTGCGCGCTTTGTGGCGGCCGTCAGCCTCGGCGCCACCGGCGCCCACCTGGCGCTGCCGCGCAGGCCTGCGAAGCATTTTCCGGTAGGGCCGCGGCTCTGGCCACAGCTCCCACGCCCGAAGAGCCAGGAGGGAAAGCCGTGCCTCGTTGGAAAGCTCTTTGGCAGCCGCTCGCGTGGCCCCACAGCCCGTGGGGCCGCGGGCTTTGCGGCGGCCGTCAGCCTTGGCGACACCGGCGCCCACCTTGCTCTGCTGCGTCAGCCTGCGAAGCATTTTCGGGAAGGGCCACGGCTCTGGCCACAGCTCCCACGCCCGAAGACCAAGGAGGGAAAGCCGTGCCTCGTTGGAAAGCTCTTTGGCAGCCGCTCGCGTGGCCCCACAGCCCGTGGGGCTGCGGGCTTTGCGGTGGCCGTCAGCCTCGGCGCCACCGGCACCCACCTGGTGCCGCCACGCCAGCCTGCGAAGCATTTTCCGGTAGGGCCGCGGCTCTGGCCACAGCTCCCACGCCCGAAGAGCCAGGAGGGAAAGCCGTGCTTCGTTGGAAAGCTCATTGGCAGCCGCTCGCGTGGCCCCAAAGACCATGGGGCTGTGGGCTTTGCGGCAGCCGTCATCCTCGGCGCCACCGGCGCCCACCTTCCTCCGCTGCGCCAGCCTGCGAAGCATTTTCCGGTAGGGCCGCGGCTCTGGCGTCAGCTCCCACGCCCGAAGAGCAAGGATTGAAAGCCGTGCCTCGTTGGAAAGCTCTTTGGCAGCCGCTCGCATGGCCCCACAGCCCGTGGGGCTGCGGGCTTTTCGGCGGCCGTCAGCCTCGGCGACACAGGCGCCCACCTGGCACCGCCGCGCCAGCCTGCGAAGCATTTTCCGGTAGTGCTGCGTTTCTGGCCACAGCTCCCACGCCCGAAGACCAAGGAGGGAAAGCCGTGCCTCGTTGGAAAGCTCTTTGGCAGCCGCTCGCGTGGCCCCACAGACCATGGGGCTGCGGGCTTTGCGCCGGCCATCAGCCTAGGCGCCACCGGCGCACACGTGGCGCTGCCGCGCCAGCCTGCAGAGCATTTTCGGGTAGGGCCGTGGCTCTGGCCACAGCTCCCACGCCCGAAGACCAAGGAGGGAAAGCCGTGCCTCGTTGGAAAGCTCTTTGGCAGCCGCTCGCGTGGCCCCACAGCCCGTGGGGCTGCGGGCTTTGTGGCGGCCGTCAGCCTCGGCGACACCGGCGCCCACCTTGCTCTGCTGCGTCAGCCTGCGAAGCATTTTCAGGAAGGGCCACGGCTCTGGCCACAGCTCCCACGCCCGAAGAGCCAGGAGGGAAAGCCGTGCCTCGTTGGAAAGCTCTTTGGCAGCCGCTCGCGTGGCCCCACAGCCCGTGGGGCTGCGCGCTTTGTGGCGGCCGTCAGCCTCGGCGCCACCGGCGCCCACCTGGCGCTGCCGCGCAGGCCTGCGAAGCATTTTCCGGTAGGGCCGCGGCTCTGGCCACAGCTCCCACGCCCGAAGAGCCAGGAGGGAAAGCCGTGCCTCGTTGGAAAGCTCTTTGGCAGCCGCTCGCGTGGCCCCACAGCCCGTGGGGCCGCGGGCTTTGCGGCGGCCGTCAGCCTTGGCGACACCGGCGCCCACCTTGCTCTGCTGCGTCAGCCTGCGAAGCATTTTCGGGAAGGGCCACGGCTCTGGCCACAGCTCCCACGCCCGAAGACCAAGGAGGGAAAGCCGTGCCTCGTTGGAAAGCTCTTTGGCAGCCGCTCGCGTGGCCCCACAGCCCGTGGGGCTGCGGGCTTTGCGGTGGCCGTCAGCCTCGGCGCCACCGGCACCCACCTGGTGCCGCCACGCCAGCCTGTGAAGCATTTTCCGGTAGGGCCGCGGCTCTGGCCACAGCTCCCACGCCCGAAGAGCCAGGAGGGAAAGCCGTGCTTCGTTGGAAAGCTCATTGGCAGCCGCTCGCGTGGCCCCAAAGACCATGGGGCTGTGGGCTTTGCGGCAGCCGTCATCCTCGGCGCCACCGGCGCCCACCTTCCTCCGCTGCGCCAGCCTGCGAAGCATTTTCCGGTAGGGCCGCGGCTCTGGCGTCAGCTCCCACGCCCGAAGAGCAAGGATTGAAAGCCGTGCCTCGTTGGAAAGCTCTTTGGCAGCCGCTCGCATGGCCCCACAGCCCGTGGGGCTGCGGGCTTTGCGGCGGCCGTCAGCTTCGGCACCACCGGAGCCCACGTGGCGCCGCCGCGCCAGCTTGCGAAGCATTTTCCGGTAGGGCCGCGGCTCTGGCCACAGCTCCCACGCCCGAAGAGCCAGGAGGGAAAGCCGTGCCTCGTTTGAAAGCTCTTTGGCAGCCGCTCGCGTGGCCCCACAGCCCGTGGGGCTGCGGGCTTTGCAGCGGCCGTCAGCCTCGGCGACACCGGCACCCACGTGGCGCCGCCGTGCCAGCCTGCGAAGCATTTTCCTGTAGGGCCGCGGCTCTAGCCACAGCTCCCACGCCCGAAGAGCCAGGAGGGAAAGCCGTGCCTCGTTGGAAAGCTCTTTGGCAGCCGCTCGCGTGGCCCCACAGCCCGTGGGGCTGCGCGCTTTGTGGCGGCCGTCAGCCTCGGCGCCACCGGCGCCCACCTGGCGCTGCCGCGCAGGCCTGCGAAGCATTTTCCGGTAGGGCCGCGGCTCTGGCCACAGCTCCCACGCCCGAAGAGCCAGGAGGGAAAGCCGTGCCTCGTTGGAAAGCTCTTTGGCAGCCGCTCGCGTGGCCCCACAGCCCGTGGGGCTGCGGGCTTTGCGGCAGCCGTCAGCCTCGGCGACACCGGCGCCCACCTTGCTCTGCTGCGTCAGCCTGCGAAGCATTTTCGGGAAGGGCCACGGCTCTGGCCACAGCTCCCACGCCCGAAGACCAAGGAGGGAAATCCGTGCCTCGTTGGAAAGCTCTTTGGCAGCCGCTCGCGTGGCCCCACAGCCCGTGGGGCTGCGGGCTTTGCGGCGGCCGTCAGCCTCGGCACCACCGGCACCCACCTGGTGCCGCCACGCCAGCCTGTGAAGCATTTTCCGGTAGGGCCGCGGCTCTGGCCACAGCTCCCACGCTCGAAGAGCCAGGAGGGAAAGCCGTGCCTCGTTGGAAAGCTCTTTGGCAGCCGCTCGCGTGGCCCCACAGACCATGGGGCTGCGGGCTTTGCGGCGGCCGTCAGCCTCGGCGCCACCGGCGCCCACCTGGCGCCGCCGCGCCAGCCTGCGAAGTATTTTCCGGTAGGGCCGCAGCTCTGGCCACAGCTCCCACGCCCGAAGAGCCAGGAGGGAAAGACGTGCCTCGTTGGAAAGCTCTTTGGCAGCCGCTCGCGTGGCCCCACAGCCCGTGGGGCTGCGGGCTTTGCGCCGGCCATCAGCCTAGGCGCCACCGGCGCCCACCTTGCTCTGCTGCGTCAGCCTGCGAAGCATTTTCAGGAAGGGCCACGGCTCTGGCCACAGCTCCCACGCCCGAAGAGCCAGGAGGGAAAGCCGTGCCTCGTTGGAAAGCTCTTTGGCAGCCGCTCGCGTGGCCCCACAGCCCGTGGGGCTGCGCGCTTTGTGGCGGCCGTCAGCCTCGGCGCCACCGGCGCCCACCTGGCGCTGCCGCGCAGGCCTGCGAAGCATTTTCCGGTAGGGCCGCGGCTCTGGCCACAGCTCCCACGCCCGAAGAGCCAGGAGGGAAAGCCGTGCCTCGTTGGAAAGCTCATTGGCAGCCGCTCGCGTGGCCCCAAAGACCATGGGGCTGTGGGCTTTGCGGCAGCCGTCATCCTCGGCGCCACCGGCGCCCACCTTCCTCCGCTGCGCCAGCCTGCGAAGCATTTTCCGGTAGGGCCGCGGCTCTGGCGTCAGCTCCCACGCCCGAAGAGCAAGGATTGAAAGCCGTGCCTCGTTGGAAAGCTCTTTGGCAGCCGCTCGCATGGCCCCACAGCCCGTGGGGCTGCGGGCTTTGCGGCGGCCGTCAGCCTCGGCGACACAGGCGCCCACCTGGCACCGCCGTGCCAGCCTGCGAAGCATTTTCCGGTAGTGCTGCGTTTCTGGCCACAGCTCCCACGCCCGAAGACCAAGGAGGGAAAGCCGTGCCTCGTTGGAAAGCTCTTTGGCAGCCGCTCGCGTGGCCCCACAGACCATGGGGCTGCGGGCTTTGCGCCGGCCATCAGCCTAGGCGCCACCGGCGCACACGTGGCGCTGCCGCGCCAGCCTGCAGAGCATTTTCGGGTAGGGCCGTGGCTCTGGCCACAGCTCCCACGCCCGAAGACCAAGGAGGGAAAGCCGTGCCTCGTTGGAAAGCTCTTTGGCAGCCGCTCGCGTGGCCCCACAGCCCGTGGGGCTGCGGGCTTTGTGGCGGCCGTCAGCCTCGGCGACACCGGCGCCCACCTTGCTCTGCTGCGTCAGCCTGCGAAGCATTTTCAGGAAGGGCCACGGCTCTGGCCACAGCTCCCACGCCCGAAGAGCCAGGAGGGAAAGCCGTGCCTCGTTGGAAAGCTCTTTGGCAGCCGCTCGCGTGGCCCCACAGCCCGTGGGGCTGCGCGCTTTGTGGCGGCCGTCAGCCTCGGCGCCACCGGCGCCCACCTGGCGCTGCCGCGCAGGCCTGCGAAGCATTTTCCGGTAGGGCCGCGGCTCTGGCCACAGCTCCCACGCCCGAAGAGCCAGGAGGGAAAGCCGTGCCTCGTTGGAAAGCTCTTTGGCAGCCGCTCGCGTGGCCCCACAGCCCGTGGGGCCGCGGGCTTTGCGGCGGCCGTCAGCCTTGGCGACACCGGCGCCCACCTTGCTCTGCTGCGTCAGCCTGCGAAGCATTTTCGGGAAGGGCCACGGCTCTGGCCACAGCTCCCACGCCCGAAGACCAAGGAGGGAAAGCCGTGCCTCGTTGGAAAGCTCTTTGGCAGCCGCTCGCGTGGCCCCACAGCCCGTGGGGCTGCGGGCTTTGCGGTGGCCGTCAGCCTCGGCGCCACCGGCACCCACCTGGTGCCGCCACGCCAGCCTGTGAAGCATTTTCCGGTAGGGCCGCGGCTCTGGCCACAGCTCCCACACCCGAAGAGCCAGGAGGGAAAGCCGTGCTTCGTTGGAAAGCTCATTGGCAGCCGCTCGCGTGGCCCCAAAGACCATGGGGCTGTGGGCTTTGCGGTAGCCGTCATCCTCGGCGCCACCGGCGCCCACCTTCCTCCGCTGCGCCAGCCTGCGAAGCATTTTCCGGTAGGGCCGCGGCTCTGGCGTCAGCTCCCACGCCCGAAGAGCAAGGATTGAAAGCCGTGCCTCGTTGGAAAGCTCTTTGGCAGCCGCTCGCATGGCCCCACAGCCCGTGGGGCTGCGGGCTTTGCGGCGGCCGTCAGCCTCGGCGACACCGGCGCCCACGTGGCGCCGCCGCGCCAGCCTGCGAAGCATTTTCCGGTAGGGCCGCGGCTCTGGCCACAGCTCCCACGCCCGAAGAGCCAGGAGGGAAAGCCATGCCTCGTTGGAAAGCTCTTTGGCAGCCGCTCGCGCGGCCCCACAGCCCGTGGGGCTGCAGGCTTTGCGGCGGCCGTCAGCCTCGGCGACACCCGCGCCCATCTTGCTCCGCTGCGTCAGCCTGCGAAGCATTTTCTGGTAGGGCCGCGGCTCTGGCCACAGCTCCCACGCCCGAAGAGCCAGGAGGGAAAGCCGTGCCTCGTTGGAAAGCTCTTTGGCAGCCGCTCGCGTGGCCCCACAGCCTGTGGGGCTGCGGGCTTTGTGGCGGCCGTCAGCATAGGCGCCACCGGCGCCCACCTGGCGCCGCCGTGCCAGCCTGCGAAGCATTTTCGGGTAGGGCCGCGGCTCTGGCCACAGCTCCCACGCCCGAAGACCAAGGAGGGAAAGCCGTGCCTCGTTGGAAAGCTCTTTGGCAGCCGCTCGCATGGCCCCACAGCCCGTGGGGCTGCGGGCTTTGCGGCGGCCGTCAGCCTCGGCACCACCGGCGCCCACGTGGCGCTGCCGCACCAGCCTGCGAAGCATTTTCCGGTAGGGCCGCGGCTCTGGCCACAGCTCCCACGCCTGAAAAGCGAGGATGGAAAGCCGCGCCTCGTTGGAAAGCCCTTTGGCAGCCGCTCGCGTGGCCCCACAGCCCGTGGGGCTGCGGGCTTTGTGGCGGCCGTCAGCCTCGGCGCCACCGGCACCCAGCTGGCGCAGCCGCGTCAGCCTGCGAAGCATTTTCCGGTAGGGCCGCGGCTCTGGCCACAGCTCCCACGCCCGAAGAGCCAGGAGGGAAAGCCGTGCCTCGTTGGAAAGCTCTTTGGCAGCCGCTCGCGTGGCCCCACAGCCCGTGGCGCTGCGGGCTTTGCGGCGGCCGTCAGCTTAGGCGCCACCGGCGCCCACCTGGCGCCGCCGCGCAAGCCTGCGAAGCCTTTTCCGGTAGGGCCGTGGCTCTGGCCACAGCTCCCACGCCCGAAGAGCCAGGAGGGAAAGCCGTGCCTCGTTGGAAAGCTCTTTGGCAGCCGCTCGCGTGGCCCCACAGCCTGTGCGGCTGCGGGCTTTGCGGCGGCCGTCAGCCTCGGCGCCACCGGCGCCCACGTGGCGCCGCCGTGCCAGCCTGCGAAGCATTTTCCGGTAGGGCCGCGGCTCTGGCCACAGCTCCCACGCCCGAAGAGCCAGGATGGAAAGCCACGCCTCGTTGGAAAGCCCTTTGGCAGCCGCTCGCGTGGCCCCACAGCCCGTGGGGCTGCGGGCTTTGCGGCGGCCGTCAGCCTCGGCGCCACCGGCGCCCACCTGGCGCCGCCGCGCCAGCCTGCGAAGCATTTTCCGGTAGGGCCGCGGCTGTGTCCACAGCTCCCACACCCGAAGAACAAGGATGGAAAGCCGTGCCTCGTTGGAAAGCACTTTGGCAGCCGCTCCCGTGACCCCACAGCCCATGGGGCTGCGGGCTTTGCGGCGGCCGTTACCTTCGGAGACACCGGCGCCCATGTGTCGCCGCCGCGCCACCCTGCGAAGCATTTTCCGGTAGGGCCGCGGCTCTGGCGATAGCTCCCACGCCCGAAGAGCCAGGAGGGAAAGCCGTGCCTCGTTGGAAAGCTCTTTGGCAGCCGCTCGCGTGGCCCCACAGCCCGTGGGGCTGCGGGATTTGCGGCAGCCGTCAGCATCGGCGCCACCGGCGCCCGCCTTCCTCCGCTGCGCCAGCCTGCGAAGCATTTTCCGGTAGGACCGCGGCTCTGGCCACAGCTCCCACGCCCGAAGAGCCAGGAGGGAAAGCCGTGCCTCGTTGGAAAGCTCTTTTGCAGCCGCTCGCGTGGCCCCACAGCCCGTGGGGCTGCGGGCTTTGCGGCGGCCGTCAGCCTCGGCGCCACCGGCGCCCACCTTGTTCTGCTGCTTCAGCCTGTGAAGCATTTTCCGGTAGGGCCACGGGTCTGGCCACAGCTCCCACACCCGAAGAGCCAGGAGGGAAAGCCATGCCTCGTTGGAAAGCTCTTTGGCATCCGCTCAGGTGGCCCAAAAAGCCGTGCGGCTGCGGGCTTTGCGGCGGCCGTCAGCCTCGGCGACACCAGCGCCCACGTGGCACCGCCGCACCAGCCTGCGAAGCATTTTCTGGTAGGGCCGCGGCTCTGGCCACAGCTCCCACGCCCGAAGACCAAGGAGGGAAAGCCGTGCCTCGTTGGAAAGCTCTTTGGCAGCCGCTCGCGTGGCCCCACAGCCCGTGGGGCTGATGGCTTTGCGGCGGCTGTCAGCCTCGGCGCCACCGGCGCTCAACTTGGTCTGCTGCGCCAGCCTGCGAAGCATTTTCCGGTAGGGCCGCGGCTCTGGCCACAGCTCCCACGCCCGAAGAGCCAGGAGGGAAAACCGTGCCTCGTTGGAAAGCTCTTTGGCAGCCGCTCGCGTGACCCCACAGCCCATGGGGCTGCGGGCTTTGCGGCGGCCGTCAGCCTCGGCGACACTGGCGCCCACCTGGCACCGCCGCGCCAGCCTGCGAAGCATTTTCCGGTAGGGCCGCGGCTCTGGCCACAGCTCCCACGCCCGAAGAGCCAGGAGGGAAAGCCGTGCCTCGTTGGAAAGCTCTTTGGCAGCCGCTCGCGTGGCCCCACAGCCCGTGGGGCTGCGGGCTTTGCGGCGGCCGTCAGCCTCGGCACCACCGGCGCCCACGTGGCGCTGCCGCGCCAGCCTGCGAAGCATTTTCCGGTAGGGCCGCGGCTCTGGTCACAGCTCCCACGCCCGAAGAGCGAGGATGGAAAGCCGCGCCTCGTTGGAAAGCCCTTTGGCAGCCGCTCGCGTGGCCCCACAGCCCGTGGGGCTGCGGGCTTTGCGGCGGCCGTCAGCCTCGGCGCCACCGGGACCCACCTGGCGCCGCCGCGCCAGCCTGCGAAGCATTTTCCGGTAGGGCCGCGGCTCTGGCCACAGCTCCCACGCCCGAAGAGCCAGGAGGGAAAGCCGTGCCTCGTTGGAAAGCTCTTTGGCAGCCGCTCGCGTGGCCCCACAGCCCGTGGGGCTGCGGGCTTTGCGGATGCCGTCAGCATCGGCGCCACCGGCGCCCGCCTTCCTCCGCTGCGCCAGCCTGCGAAGCATTTTCCGGTAGGTCCGCGGCTCTGGCCACAGCTCCCACGCCCGAAGAGCCAGGAGGGAAAGCCGTGCCTCGTTGGAAAGCTCTTTGGCAGCCGCTCGTGTGGCCCCACAGCCCGTGGGGCTGCGGGCTTTGCGGCGGCCGTCAGCCTCGGCGACACCGGCGCCCACCTGGCGCCGCCGCGCCATCCTGTGAAGCATTTTCCGGTAGGGCCGCGGCTCTGACCACATCTCCCACGCCCGAAGAGCCAGGAGGGAAAGCCATGCCTCGTTGGAAAGCTCTTTGGCAGCCGCTCGCGCGGCCCCACAGCCCGTGGGGCTGCAGGCTTTGCGGCGGCCGTCAGCCTCGGCGACACCCGCGCCCATCTTGCTCCGCTGCGTCAGCCTGCGAAGCATTTTCTGGTAGGGCCGCGGCTCTGGCCACAGCTCCCACGCCCGAAGAGCCAGGAGGGAAAGCCGTGCCTCGTTGGAAAGCTCTTTGGCAGCCGCTCGCGTGGCCCCACAGCCTGTGGGGCTGCGGGCTTTGTGGCGGCCGTCAGCATAGGCGCCACCGGCGCCCACCTGGCGCCGCCGCGCCAGCCTGCGAAGCATTTTCCGGTAGGGCCGCAGCTCTGGCCACAGCTCCCACGCCCGAAGACCAAGGAGGGAAAGCCGTGCCTCGTTGGAAAGCTCTTTGGCAGCCGCTCGCGTGGCCCCACAGCGTGTGGGGCTGCGGGCTTTGCGGCAACCATCAGCCTCGGCGCCACCGGCGCCCACCTGGCGCCGCCGTGCCAGCCTGCGAAGCATTTTCGGGTAGGGCCGCGGCTCTGGCCACAGCTCCCACGCCCGAAGAGCCAGGAGGGAAAGCCGTGCCTCGTTGGAAAGCTCTTTGGCAGCCGCTCGCATGGCCCCACAGCCCGTGGGGCTGCGGGCTTTGCGGCGGCCGTCAGCCTCGGCACCACCGGCGCCCACGTGGCGCTGCCGCACCAGCCTGCGAAGCATTTTCCGGTAGGGCCGCGGCTCTGGCCACAGCTCCCACGCCTGAAAAGCGAGGATGGAAAGCCGCGCCTCGTTGGAAATCCCTTTGGCAGCCGCTCGCGTGGCCCCACAGCCCGTGGGGCTGCGGGCTTTGTGGCGGCCGTCAGCCTCGGCGCCACCGGCACTCAGCTGGCGCAGCCGCGTCAGCCTGCGAAGCATTTTCCGGTAGGGCCGCGGCTCTGGCCACAGCTCCCACGCCCGAAGAGCCAGGAGGGAAAGCCGTGCCTCGTTGGAAAGCTCTTTGGCAGCCGCTCGCGTGGCCCCACAGCCCGTGGCGCTGCGGGCTTTGCGGCGGCCGTCAGCTTAGGCGCCACCGGCGCCCACCTGGCGCCGCCGCGCAAGCCTGCGAAGCCTTTTCCGGTAGGGCCGTGGCTCTGGCCACAGCTCCCACGCCCGAAGAGCCAGGAGGGAAAGCCGTGCCTCGTTGGAAAGCTCTTTGGCAGCCGCTCGCGTGGCCCCACAGCCTGTGCGGCTGCGGGCTTTGCGGCGGCCGTCAGCCTCAGCGCCACCGGCGCCCACGTGGCGCCGCCGTGCCAGCCTGCGAAGCATTTTCCGGTAGGGCCGCGGCTCTGGCCACAGCTCCCACCCCCGAAGAGCCAGGATGGAAAGCCACGCCTCGTTGGAAAGCCCTTTGGCAGCCGCTCGCGTGGCCCCACAGCCCGTGGGGCTGCGGGCTTTGCGGCGGCCGTCAGCCTCGGCGCCACCGGCGCCCACCTGGCGCCGCCGCGCCAGCCTGCGAAGCATTTTCCGGTAGGGCCGCGGCTCTGTCCACAGCTCCCACGCCCGAAGACCAAGGATGGAAAGCTGTGCCTCGTTGGAAAGCACTTTGGCAGCCGCTCCCGTGACCCCACAGCCCATGGGGCTGCGGGCTTTGCGGCGGCCGTTACCTTCGGAGACACCGGCGCCCATGTGTCGCCGCCGCGCCACCCTGCGAAGCATTTTCCGGTAGGGCCGCGGCTCTGGCGATAGCTCCCACGCCCGAAGAGCCAGGAGGGAAAGCCGTGCCTCGTTGGAAAGCTCTTTGGCAGCCGCTCGCGTGGCCCCACAGCCCGTGGGGCTGCGGGCTTTGCGGCAGCCGTCAGCATCGGCGCCACCGGCGCCCGCCTTCCTCCGCTGCGCCAGCCTGCGAAGCATTTTCCGGTAGGACCGCGGCTCTGGCCACAGCTCCCACGCCCGAAGAGCCAGGAGGGAAAGCCGTGCCTCGTTGGAAAGCTCTTTTGCAGCCGCTCGCGTGGCCCCACAGCCCGTGGGGCTGCGGGCTTTGCGGCGGCCGTCAGCCTCGGCGCCACCGGCGCCCACCTTGTTCTGCTGCTTCAGCCTGCGAAGCATTTTCCGGTAGGGCCACGGGTCTGGCCACAGCTCCCACACCCGAAGAGCCAGGAGGGAAAGCCATGCCTCGTTGGAAAGCTCTTTGGCATCCGCTCAGGTGGCCCAAAAAGCCGTGCGGCTGCGGGCTTTGCGGCGGCCGTCAGCCTCGGCGACACCAGCGCCCACGTGGCACCGCCGCACCAGCCTGCGAAGCATTTTCTGGTAGGGCCGCGGCTCTGGCCACAGCTCCCACGCCCGAAGACCAAGGAGGGAAAGCCGTGCCTCGTTGGAAAGCTCTTTGGCAGCCGCTCGCGTGGCCCCACAGCCCGTGGGGCTGATGGCTTTTCGGCGGCTGTCAGCCTCGGCGCCACCGGCGCTCAACTTGGTCTGCTGCGCCAGCCTGCGAAGCATTTTCCGGTAGGGCCGCGGCTCTGGCCACAGCTCCCACGCCCGAAGAGCCAGGAGGGAAAGCCGTGCCTCGTTGGAAAGCTCTTTGGCAGCCGCTCGCGTGGCCCCACAGCCCGTGGGGCTGCGGGCTTTGCGGCGGCCGTCAGCCTCGGCACCACCGGCACCCACGTGGCGCCGCCGCGCCAGCCTGCGAAGCATTTTCCGGTAGGGCCGCGGCTCTGGCCACAGCTCCCACACCCGAAGAGCCAGGAGGGAAAGCCGTGCCTCGTTGGAAAGCTCTTTGGCAGCCGCTTGCGTGGCCCCACAGCCCGTGGGGCTGCGGGCTTTGCGGATGCCGTCAGCCTCGGCGCCACCGGGACGCACCTGGCACCGCCGCGCCAGCCTGCGAAGCATTTTCCGGTAGGGCCGTGGCTCTGGCCACAGCTCCCACGCCCGAAGAGCCAGGAGGGAAAACCGTGCCTCGTTGGAAAGCTCTTTGGCAGCCGCTCGCGTGACCCCACAGCCCATGGGGCTGCGGGCTTTGCGGCGGCCGTCAGCCTCGGCGACACTGGCGCCCACCTGGCACCGCCGCGCCAGCCTGCGAAGCATTTTCCGGTAGGGCCGCGGCTCTGGCCACAGCTCCCACGCCCGAAGAGCCAGGAGGGAAAGCCGTGCCTCGTTGGAAAGCTCTTTGGCAGCCGCTCGCGTGGCCCCACAGCCCGTGGGGCTGCGGGCTTTGCGGCGGCCGTCAGCCTCGGCACCACCGGCGCCCACGTGGCGCTGCCGCGCCAGCCTGCGAAGCATTTTCCGGTAGGGCCGCGGCTCTGGTCACAGCTCCCACGCCCGAAGAGCGAGGATGGAAAGCCGCGCCTCGTTGGAAAGCCCTTTGGCAGCCGCTCGCGTGGCCCCACAGCCCGTGGGGCTGCGGGCTTTGCGGCGGCCGTCAGCCTCGGCGCCACCGGGACCCACCTGGCGCCGCCGCGCCAGCCTGCGAAGCATTTTCCGGTAGGGCCGCGGCTCTGGCCACAGCTCCCACGCCCGAAGAGCCAGGAGGGAAAGCCGTGCCTCGTTGGAAAGCTCTTTGGCAGCCGCTCGCGTGGCCCCACAGCCCGTGGGGCTGCGGGTTTTGCGGCAGCCGTCAGCATCGGCGCCACCGGCGCCCGCCTTCCTCCGCTGCGCCAGCCTGCGAAGCATTTTCCGGTAGGTCCGCGGCTCTGGCCACAGCTCCCACGCCCGAAGAGCCAGGAGGGAAAGCCGTGCCTCGTTGGAAAGCTCTTTGGCAGCCGCTCGTGTGGCCCCACAGCCCGTGGGGCTGCGGGCTTTGCGGCGGCCGTCAGCCTCGGCGACACCGGCGCCCACCTGGCGCCGCCGCGCCATCCTGTGAAGCATTTTCCGGTAGGGCCGCGGCTCTGACCACATCTCCCACGCCCAAAGAGCCAGGAGGGAAAGCTGTGCCTCGTTAGAAAGCTCTTTGGTAGCCGCTCGCGTGGCGCTACAGCCTGTGGGGCTGCGGGCTTTGCGGCGGCCGTCAGCCTCGGCGCCACCGGCGCACACGTGGCGCCGCCGCGCCAGCCTGCGAATCATTTTCCAGTAGGGCCGCGGCTCTGGCCACAGCTCCCACGCCCGAAGACCAAGGAGGGAAAGCCGTGCCTCGTTGGAAAGCTCTTTGGCAGCCGCTCGCGTGGCCCCACAGCCCGTGGGGCTGCGGGCTTTGCGGCGGCTGTCAGCCTCGGCGCCACCGGCGCTCAACTTGCTCTGCTGCGCCAGCCTGCGAAGCATTTTCCGGTAGGGCCGCGGCTCTGGCCACAGCTCCCACGCCCGAAGAGCCAGGAGGGAAAGCCGTGCCTCGTTGGAAAGCTCTTTGGCAGCCGCTCGCGTGGCCCCACAGCCCGTGGGGCTGCGGGCTTTGCGGCGTCCGTCAGCCTCGGCACCACCGGCGCCCACGTGGTGCTGCCGCGCCAGCCTGCGAAGCATTTTCCGGTAGGGCCGCGGCTCTGGCCACAGCTCCCACTCCCGAAGAGCCAGGAGGGAAAGCCGTGCCTCTTTGGAAAGCTCTTTGGCAGCCGCTTGCGTGGCCCCACAGCCCGTGGGGCTGCGGGCTTTGCGGATGCCGTCAGCCTCGGCGCCACTGGGACGCACCTGGCACCGCCGCGCCAGCCTGCGAAGCATTTTCCGGTAGGGCCGCGGCTCTGGCCACAGCTCCCACGCCCGAAGACCAAGGAGGGAAAGCCGTGCCTCGTTGGAAAGCTCTTTGGCAGCCGCTCGCGTGGCCCCACAGCCCGTGGGGCTGCGGGCTTTGCGGCGGCCGTCAGCCTCGGCACCACCGGCGCCCACGTGGCGCTGCCGCGCCAGCCTGCGAAGCATTTTCCGGTAGGGCCGCGGCTCTGGCCACAGCTCCCACGCCCGAAGAGCGAGGATGGAAAGCCGCGCCTCGTTGGAAAGCCCTTTGGCAGCCGCTCGCGTGGCCCCACAGCCCGTGGGGCTGCAGGCTTTGCGGCGGCCGTCAGCCTCGGCGCCACCGGGACCCACCTGGCGCCGCCGCGCCAGCCTGCGAAGCATTTTCCGGTAGGGCCACGGCTCTGGCCACAGCTCCCACGCCCGAAGAGCCAGGAGGGAAAGCCGTGCCTCGTTGGAAAGCTCTTTGGCAGCCGCTCGCGTGGCCCCACAGCCCGTGGGGCTGCGGGCTTTGCGGCAGCCGTCAGCATCGGCGCCACCGGCGCCCGCCTTCCTCCGCTGCGCCAGCCTGCGAAGCATTTTCCGGTAGGTCCGCGGCTCTGGCCACAGCTCCCACGCCCGAAGAGCCAGGAGGGAAAGCCGTGCCTCGTTGGAAAGCTCTTTGGCAGCCGCTCGTGTGGCCCCACAGCCCGTGGGGCTGCGGGCTTTGCGGCGGCCGTCAGCCTCGGCGACACCGGCGCCCACCTGGCGCCGCCGCGCCATCCTGTGAAGCATTTTCCGGTAGGGCCGCGGCTCTGACCACATCTCCCACGCCCAAAGAGCCAGGAGGGAAAGCTGTGCCTCGTTAGAAAGCTCTTTGGTAGCCGCTCGCGTGGCGCTACAGCCTGTGGGGCTGCGGGCTTTGCGGCGGCCGTCAGCCTCGGCGCCACCGGCGCTCAACTTGCTCTGCTGCGCCAGCCTGCGAAGCATTTTCCGGTAGGGCCGCGGCTCTGGCCACAGCTCCCACGCCCGAAGAGCCAGGAGGGAAAGCCGTGCCTCGTTGGAAAGCTCTTTGGCAGCCGCTCGCGTGGCCCCACAGCCCGTGGGGCTGCAGGCT
The DNA here is from genome assembly GCF_963924245.1 of Chroicocephalus ridibundus. Taxonomy (NCBI): domain Eukaryota; kingdom Metazoa; phylum Chordata; class Aves; order Charadriiformes; family Laridae; genus Chroicocephalus; species Chroicocephalus ridibundus. The sequence goes on from NW_026961651.1 coordinate 320,591, forward strand.
TTGCGGCGGCCGTCAGCCTCGGCACCACCGGCGCCCACGTGGCGCTGCCGCGCCAGCCTGCGAAGCATTTTCCGGTAGGGCCGCGGCTCTGGCCACAGCTCCCACGCCCGAAGAGCGAGGATGGAAAGCCGCGCCTCGTTGGAAAGCCCTTTGGCAGCCGCTCGCGTGGCCCCACAGCCCGTGGGGCTGCAGGCTTTGCGGCGGCCGTCAGCCTCGGCGCCACCGGGACCCACCTGGCGCCGCCGCGCCAGCCTGCGAAGCATTTTCCGGTAGGGCCGCGGCTCTGGCCACAGCTCCCACGCCCGAAGAGCCAGGAGGGAAAGCCGTGCCTCGTTGGAAAGCTCTTTGGCAGCCGCTCGCGTCGCCCCAAAGCCCGTGGGGCTGCGGGCTTTGCGGCGGCCGTCAGCCTTGGCGTCACCGGGAACCACCTGTCGCCGCCGCGCCAGCCTACGAAGCATTTTCGGGTAGGGCCGCGTCTCTGACCACAGCTCCCACGCCCAAAGAGCCAAGAGGGAAAGCCGTGCCTCGTTGGAAAGCTCTTTGGCAGCCGCTCGCGTGGCCCCACAGCTCGTGGGGCTGCGGGCTTTGCGCCGGCTGTCAGCCTCGGCGCCACCGGCGCTCAACTTGCTCTGCTGCGCCAGCCTGCGAAGCATTTTCCGGTAGGGCCGCGGCTCTGGCCACAGCTCCCACGCCCGAAGAGCCAGGAGGGAAAGCCGTGCCTCGTTGGAAAGCTCTTTGGCAGCCGCTCGCGTGGCCCCACAGCCCGTGGGGCTGCGGGCTTTGCGGCGTCCGTCAGCCTCGGCACCACCGGCGCCCACGTGGTGCTGCCGCGCCAGCCTGCGAAGCATTTTCCGGTAGGGCCGCGGCTCTGGCCACAGCTCCCACTCCCGAAGAGCCAGGAGGGAAAGCCGTGCCTCTTTGGAAAGCTCTTTGGCAGCCGCTTGCGTGGCCCCACAGCCCGTGGGGCTGCGGGCTTTGCGGATGCCGTCAGCCTCGGCGCCACCGGGACGCACCTGGCACCGCCGCGCCAGCCTGCGAAGCATTTTCCGGTAGGGCCGCGGCTCTGGCCACAGCTCCCACGCACGAAGAGCCAGGAGGGAAAGCCGTGCCTCGTTGGAAAGCTCTTTGGCAGCCGCTCGCGTGGCCCCACAGCCCGTGGGGCTGCAGGCTTTGCGGCGGCCGTCAGCCTCGGCACCACCGGCGCCCACGTGGCGCTGCCGCGCCAGCCTGCGAAGCATTTTCCGGTAGGGCCGCGGCTCTGGCCACAGCTCCCACGCCCGAAGAGCGAGGATGGAAAGCCGCGCCTCGTTGGAAAGCCCTTTGGCAGCCGCTCGCGTGGCCCCACAGCCCGTGGGGCTGCAGGCTTTGCGGCGGCCGTCAGCCTCGGCGCCACCGGGACCCACCTGGCGCCGCCGCGCCAGCCTGCGAAGCATTTTCCGGTAGGGCCGCGGCTCTGGCCACAGCTCCCACGCCCGAAGAGCCAGGAGGGAAAGCCGTGCCTCGTTGGAAAGCTCTTTGGCAGCCGCTCGCGTGGCCCCACAGCCCGTGGGGCTGCGGGCTTTGCGGCAGCCGTCAGCATCGGCGCCACCGGCGCCCGCCTTCCTCCGCTGCGCCAGCCTGCGAAGCATTTTCCGGTAGGTCCGCGGCTCTGGCCACAGCTCCCACGCCCGAAGAGCCAGGAGGGAAAGCCGTGCCTCGTTGGAAAGCTCTTTGGCAGCCGCTCGTGTGGCCCCACAGCCCGTGGGGCTGCGGGCTTTGCGGCGGCCGTCAGCCTCGGCGACACCGGCGCCCACCTGGCGCCGCCGCGCCATCCTGTGAAGCATTTTCCGGTAGGGCCGCGGCTCTGACCACATCTCCCACGCCCAAAGAGCCAGGAGGGAAAGCTGTGCCTCGTTAGAAAGCTCTTTGGTAGCCGCTCGCGTGGCGCTACAGCCTGTGGGGCTGCGGGCTTTGCGGCGGCCGTCAGCCTCGGCGCCACCGGCGCACACGTGGCGCCGCCGCGCCAGCCTGCGAATCATTTTCCAGTAGGGCCGCGGCTCTGGCCACAGCTCCCACGCCCGAAGACCAAGGAGGGAAAGCCGTGCCTCGTTGGAAAGCTCTTTGGCAGCCGCTCGCGTGGCCCCACAGCCCGTGGGGCTGCGGGCTTTGCGGCGGCTGTCAGCCTCGGCGCCACGGGCGCTCAACTTGCTCTGCTGCGCCAGCCTGCGAAGCATTTTCCGGTAGGGCCGCGGCTCTGGCCACAGCTCCCACGCCCGAAGAGCCAGGAGGGAAAGCCGTGCCTCGTTGGAAAGCTCTTTGGCAGCCGCTCGCGTGGCCCCACAGCCCGTGGGGCTGCAGGCTTTGCGGCGGCCGTCAGCCTCGGCACCACCGGCGCCCACGTGGCGCTGCCGCGCCAGCCTGCGAAGCATTTTCCGGTAGGGCCGCGGCTCTGGCCACAGCTCCCACGCCCGAAGAGCGAGGATGGAAAGCCGCGCCTCGTTGGAAAGCCCTTTGGCAGCCGCTCGCGTGGCCCCACAGCCCGTGGGGCTGCAGGCTTTGCGGCGGCCGTCAGCCTCGGCGCCACCGGGACCCACCTGGCGCCGCCGCGCCAGCCTGCGAAGCATTTTCCGGTAGGGCCGCGGCTCTGGCCACAGCTCCCACGCCCGAAGAGCCAGGAGGGAAAGCCGTGCCTCGTTGGAAAGCTCTTTGGCAGCCGCTCGCGTCGCCCCAAAGCCCGTGGGGCTGCGGGCTTTGCGGCGGCCGTCAGCCTTGGCGTCACCGGGAACCACCTGTCGCCGCCGCGCCAGCCTACGAAGCATTTTCGGGTAGGGCCGCGTCTCTGACCACAGCTCCCACGCCCAAAGAGCCAAGAGGGAAAGCCGTGCCTCGTTGGAAAGCTCTTTGGCAGCCGCTCGCGTGGCCCCACAGCTCGTGGGGCTGCGGGCTTTGCGGCGGCCGTCAGCCTCGGCGACACCGGCGCCCACGTGGCGCCGCCGCGCCAGCCTGCGAAGCATTTTCCGGTAGGGCCGCGGCTCTGGCCACAGCTCCCACGCCCGAAGAGCCAGGAGGGAAAGCCATGCCTCGTTGGAAAGCTCTTTGGCAGCCGCTCGCGCGGCCCCACAGCCCGTGGGGCTGCAGGCTTTGCGGCGGCCGTCAGCCTCGGCGACACCCGCGCCCATCTTGCTCCGCTGCGTCAGCCTGCGAAGCATTTTCTGGTAGGGCCGCGGCTCTGGCCACAGCTCCCACGCCCGAAGAACCAGGAGGGAAAGCCGTGCCTCGTTGGAAAGCTCTTTGGCAGCCGCTCGCGTGGCCCCACAGCCTGTGGGGCTGCGGGCTTTGTGGCGGCCGTCAGCATAGGCGCCACCGGCGCCCACCTGGCGCCGCCGCGCTAGCCTGCGAAGCATTTTCCGGTAGGGCCGCAGCTCTGGCCACAGCTCCCACGCCCGAAGACCAAGGAGGGAAAGCCGTGCCTCGTTGGAAAGCTCTTTGGCAGCCGCTCGCGTGGCCCCACAGCGTGTGGGGCTGCGGGCTTTGCGGCAACCATCAGCCTCGGCGCCACCGGCGCCCACCTGGCGCCGCCGTGCCAGCCTGCGAAGCATTTTCGGGTAGGGCCGCGGCTCTGGCCACAGCTCCCACGCCCGAAGAGCCAGGAGGGAAAGCCGTGCGTCGTTGGAAAGCTCTTTGGCAGCCGCTCGCATGGCCCCACAGCCCGTGGGGCTGCGGGCTTTGCGGCGGCCGTCAGCCTCGGCACCACCGGCGCCCACGTGGCGCTGCCGCACCAGCCTGCGAAGCATTTTCCGGTAGGGCCGCGGCTCTGGCCACAGCTCCCACGCCTGAAAAGCGAGGATGGAAAGCCGCGCCTCGTTGGAAAGCCCTTTGGCAGCCGCTCGCGTGGCCCCACAGCCCGTGGGGCTGCGGGCTTTGCGGCGGCCGTCAGCCTCGGCGCCACCGGCACCCAGCTGGCGCAGCCGCGTCAGCCTGCGAAGCATTTTCCGGTAGGGCCGCGGCTCTGGCCACAGCTCCCACGCCCGAAGAGCCAGGAGGGAAAGCCGTGCCTCGTTGGAAAGCTCTTTGGCAGCCGCTCGCGTGGCCCCACAGCCTGTGCGGCTGCGGGCTTTGCGGCGGCCGTCAGCCTCGGCGCCACCGGCGCCCACGTGGCGCCGCCGTGCCAGCCTGCGAAGCATTTTCCGGTAGGGCCGCGGCTCTGGCCACAGCTCCCACGCCCGAAGAGCCAGGATGGAAAGCCACGCCTCGTTGGAAAGCCCTTTGGCAGCCGCTCGAGTGGCCCCACAGCCCGTGGGGCTGCGGGCTTTGCGGCCGCCGTCAGCCTCGGCGCCACCGGCGCCCACCTGGCGCCGCCGCGCCAGCCTGCGAAGCATTTTCCGGTAGGGCCGCGGCTCTGTCCACACCTCCCACGCCCGAAGACCAAGGATGGAAAGCCGTGCCTCGTTGGAAAGCACTTTGGCAGCCGCTCGCGTGACCCCACAGCCCATGGGGCTGCGGGCTTTGCGGCGGCCGTTACCTTCGGAGACACCGGCGCCCATGTGTCGCCGCCGCGCCACCCTGCGAAGCATTTTCCGGTAGGGCCGCGGCTCTGGCGATAGCTCCCACGCCCGAAGAGCCAGGAGGGAAAGCCGTGCCTCGTTGGAAAGCTCTTTGGCAGCCGCTCGCGTGGCCCCACAGCCCGTGGGGCTGCGGGCTTTGCGGCAGCCGTCAGCATCGGCGCCACCGGCGCCCGCCTTCCTCCGCTGCGCCAGCCTGCGAAGCATTTTCCGGTAGGGCCACGGGTCTGGCCACAGCTCCCACACCCGAAGAGCCAGGAGGGAAAGCCATGCCTCGTTGGAAAGCTCTTTGGCATCCGCTCAGGTGGCCCAAAAAGCCGTGCGGCTGCGGGCTTTGCGGCGGCCGTCAGCCTCGGCGCCACCGGGACCCACCTGGCGCCGCCGCGCCAGCCTGCGAAGCATTTTCCGGTAGGGCCGCGGCTCTGGCCACAGCTCCCACGCCCGAAGAGCCAGGAGGGAAAGCCGTGCCTCGTTGGAAAGCTCTTTGGCAGCCGCTCGCGTGGCCCCACAGCCCGTGGGGCTGCGGGCTTTGCGGCAGCCGTCAGCATCGGCGCCACCGGCGCCCGCCTTCCTCCGCTGCGCCAGCCTGCGAAGCATTTTCCGGTAGGTCCGCGGCTCTGGCCACAGCTCCCACGCCCGAAGAGCCAGGAGGGAAAGCCGTGCCTCGTTGGAAAGCTCTTTGGCAGCCGCTCGTGTGGCCCCACAGCCCGTGGGGCTGCGGGCTTTGCGGCGGCCGTCAGCCTCGGCGACACCGGCGCCCACGTGGCGCCGCCGTGCCAGCCTGCGAAGCATTTTCCGGTAGGGCCGCGGCTCTGGCCACAGCTCCCACGCCCGAAGAGCCAGGAGGGAAAGCCACGCCTCGTTGGAAAGCCCTTTGGCAGCCGCTCGCGTGGCCCCACAGCCCGTGGGGCTGCGGGCTTTGCGGCGGCCGTCAGCCTCGGCGACACCGGCGCCCACCTTGCTCTGCTGCGTGAGCCTGCGAAGCATTTTCCGGTAGGGCCACGGCTCTGGTGACAGCTCCCACGCCCGAAGACCAAGGAGGGAAAGCTGTGCCTCGTTGGAAAGCTCTTTGGCAGCCGCTCGCGTGGCCCCACAGCCCGTGGGGCTGCGGGCTTTGCAGCGGCTGTCAGCCTCGGCGCCACCGGCGCCCACGTGGCGCCGCCGCGCCAGCCTGTGAAGCATTTTCGGGTAGGGCCGCGGCTCTGGCCACAGCTCCCACGCCCGAAGAGCCAGGAGGGAAAGCCGTGCCTCGTTGGAAAGCTCTTTGGCAGCCGCTCGCATAGCCCCACAGCCCGTGGGGCTGCGGACTTTGCGGCGGCCGTCAGCCTCGGCGACACCAGCGCCCACGTGGCACCGCCGCGCCAGCCTGCGAAGCATTTTCCGGTAGGGCCGCGGCTCTGGCCACAGCTCCCACGCCCGAAGAGCAAGGATTGAAAGCCGTGCCTCGTTGGAAAGCTCTTTGGCAGCCGCTCGCATGGCCCCACAGCCCGTGGGGCTGCGGGCTTTGCGGCGGCCGTCAGCTTCGGCAACACCGTCGCCCACCTGGCACCGCCGCGCCAGCCTGCGAAGCATTTTCCGGTAGTGCTGCGTTTCTGGCCACAGCTCCCACGCCCGAAGACCAAGGAGGGAAAGCCGTGCCTCGTTGGAAAGCTCTTTGGCAGCCGCTCGCGTGGCCCCACAGACCATGGGGCTGCGGGCTTTGCGCCGGCCATCAGCCTAGGCGCCACCGGCGCACACGTGGCGCTGCCGCGCCAGCCTGCAGAGCATTTTCGGGTAGGGCCGTGGCTCTGGCCACAGCTCCCACGCCCGAAGACCAAGGAGGGAAAGCCGTGCCTCGTTGGAAAGCTCTTTGGCAGCCGCTCGCGTGGCCCCACAGCCTGTGGGGCTGCGGGCTTTGTGGCGGCCGTCAGCCTCGGCGACACCGGCGCCCACCTTGCTCTGCTGCGTCAGCCTGCGAAGCATTTTCAGGAAGGGCCACGGCTCTGGCCACAGCTCCCACGCCCGAAGAGCCAGGAGGGAAAGCCGTGCCTCGTTGGAAAGCTCTTTGGCAGCCGCTCGCGTGGCCCCACAGCCCGTGGGGCTGCGCGCTTTGTGGCGGCCGTCAGCCTCGGCGCCACCGGCGCCCACCTGGCGCTGCCGCGCAGGCCTGCGAAGCATTTTCCGGTAGGGCCGCGGCTCTGGCCACAGCTCCCACGCCCGAAGAGCCAGGAGGGAAAGCCGTGCCTCGTTGGAAAGCTCTTTGGCAGCCGCTCGCGTGGCCCCACAGCCCGTGGGGCCGCGGGCTTTGCGGCGGCCGTCAGCCTTGGCGACACCGGCGCCCACCTTGCTCTGCTGCGTCAGCCTGCGAAGCATTTTCGGGAAGGGCCACGGCTCTGGCCACAGCTCCCACGCCCGAAGACCAAGGAGGGAAAGCCGTGCCTCGTTGGAAAGCTCTTTGGCAGCCGCTCGCGTGGCCCCACAGCCCGTGGGGCTGCGGGCTTTGCGGTGGCCGTCAGCCTCGGCGCCACCGGCACCCACCTGGTGCCGCCACGCCAGCCTGCGAAGCATTTTCCGGTAGGGCCGCGGCTCTGGCCACAGCTCCCACGCCCGAAGAGCCAGGAGGGAAAGCCGTGCTTCGTTGGAAAGCTCATTGGCAGCCGCTCGCGTGGCCCCAAAGACCATGGGGCTGTGGGCTTTGCGGCAGCCGTCATCCTCGGCGCCACCGGCGCCCACCTTCCTCCGCTGCGCCAGCCTGCGAAGCATTTTCCGGTAGGGCCGCGGCTCTGGCGTCAGCTCCCACGCCCGAAGAGCAAGGATTGAAAGCCGTGCCTCGTTGGAAAGCTCTTTGGCAGCCGCTCGCATGGCCCCACAGCCCGTGGGGCTGCGGGCTTTTCGGCGGCCGTCAGCCTCGGCGACACAGGCGCCCACCTGGCACCGCCGCGCCAGCCTGCGAAGCATTTTCCGGTAGTGCTGCGTTTCTGGCCACAGCTCCCACGCCCGAAGACCAAGGAGGGAAAGCCGTGCCTCGTTGGAAAGCTCTTTGGCAGCCGCTCGCGTGGCCCCACAGACCATGGGGCTGCGGGCTTTGCGCCGGCCATCAGCCTAGGCGCCACCGGCGCACACGTGGCGCTGCCGCGCCAGCCTGCAGAGCATTTTCGGGTAGGGCCGTGGCTCTGGCCACAGCTCCCACGCCCGAAGACCAAGGAGGGAAAGCCGTGCCTCGTTGGAAAGCTCTTTGGCAGCCGCTCGCGTGGCCCCACAGCCCGTGGGGCTGCGGGCTTTGTGGCGGCCGTCAGCCTCGGCGACACCGGCGCCCACCTTGCTCTGCTGCGTCAGCCTGCGAAGCATTTTCAGGAAGGGCCACGGCTCTGGCCACAGCTCCCACGCCCGAAGAGCCAGGAGGGAAAGCCGTGCCTCGTTGGAAAGCTCTTTGGCAGCCGCTCGCGTGGCCCCACAGCCCGTGGGGCTGCGCGCTTTGTGGCGGCCGTCAGCCTCGGCGCCACCGGCGCCCACCTGGCGCTGCCGCGCAGGCCTGCGAAGCATTTTCCGGTAGGGCCGCGGCTCTGGCCACAGCTCCCACGCCCGAAGAGCCAGGAGGGAAAGCCGTGCCTCGTTGGAAAGCTCTTTGGCAGCCGCTCGCGTGGCCCCACAGCCCGTGGGGCCGCGGGCTTTGCGGCGGCCGTCAGCCTTGGCGACACCGGCGCCCACCTTGCTCTGCTGCGTCAGCCTGCGAAGCATTTTCGGGAAGGGCCACGGCTCTGGCCACAGCTCCCACGCCCGAAGACCAAGGAGGGAAAGCCGTGCCTCGTTGGAAAGCTCTTTGGCAGCCGCTCGCGTGGCCCCACAGCCCGTGGGGCTGCGGGCTTTGCGGTGGCCGTCAGCCTCGGCGCCACCGGCACCCACCTGGTGCCGCCACGCCAGCCTGTGAAGCATTTTCCGGTAGGGCCGCGGCTCTGGCCACAGCTCCCACGCCCGAAGAGCCAGGAGGGAAAGCCGTGCTTCGTTGGAAAGCTCATTGGCAGCCGCTCGCGTGGCCCCAAAGACCATGGGGCTGTGGGCTTTGCGGCAGCCGTCATCCTCGGCGCCACCGGCGCCCACCTTCCTCCGCTGCGCCAGCCTGCGAAGCATTTTCCGGTAGGGCCGCGGCTCTGGCGTCAGCTCCCACGCCCGAAGAGCAAGGATTGAAAGCCGTGCCTCGTTGGAAAGCTCTTTGGCAGCCGCTCGCATGGCCCCACAGCCCGTGGGGCTGCGGGCTTTGCGGCGGCCGTCAGCTTCGGCACCACCGGAGCCCACGTGGCGCCGCCGCGCCAGCTTGCGAAGCATTTTCCGGTAGGGCCGCGGCTCTGGCCACAGCTCCCACGCCCGAAGAGCCAGGAGGGAAAGCCGTGCCTCGTTTGAAAGCTCTTTGGCAGCCGCTCGCGTGGCCCCACAGCCCGTGGGGCTGCGGGCTTTGCAGCGGCCGTCAGCCTCGGCGACACCGGCACCCACGTGGCGCCGCCGTGCCAGCCTGCGAAGCATTTTCCTGTAGGGCCGCGGCTCTAGCCACAGCTCCCACGCCCGAAGAGCCAGGAGGGAAAGCCGTGCCTCGTTGGAAAGCTCTTTGGCAGCCGCTCGCGTGGCCCCACAGCCCGTGGGGCTGCGCGCTTTGTGGCGGCCGTCAGCCTCGGCGCCACCGGCGCCCACCTGGCGCTGCCGCGCAGGCCTGCGAAGCATTTTCCGGTAGGGCCGCGGCTCTGGCCACAGCTCCCACGCCCGAAGAGCCAGGAGGGAAAGCCGTGCCTCGTTGGAAAGCTCTTTGGCAGCCGCTCGCGTGGCCCCACAGCCCGTGGGGCTGCGGGCTTTGCGGCAGCCGTCAGCCTCGGCGACACCGGCGCCCACCTTGCTCTGCTGCGTCAGCCTGCGAAGCATTTTCGGGAAGGGCCACGGCTCTGGCCACAGCTCCCACGCCCGAAGACCAAGGAGGGAAATCCGTGCCTCGTTGGAAAGCTCTTTGGCAGCCGCTCGCGTGGCCCCACAGCCCGTGGGGCTGCGGGCTTTGCGGCGGCCGTCAGCCTCGGCACCACCGGCACCCACCTGGTGCCGCCACGCCAGCCTGTGAAGCATTTTCCGGTAGGGCCGCGGCTCTGGCCACAGCTCCCACGCTCGAAGAGCCAGGAGGGAAAGCCGTGCCTCGTTGGAAAGCTCTTTGGCAGCCGCTCGCGTGGCCCCACAGACCATGGGGCTGCGGGCTTTGCGGCGGCCGTCAGCCTCGGCGCCACCGGCGCCCACCTGGCGCCGCCGCGCCAGCCTGCGAAGTATTTTCCGGTAGGGCCGCAGCTCTGGCCACAGCTCCCACGCCCGAAGAGCCAGGAGGGAAAGACGTGCCTCGTTGGAAAGCTCTTTGGCAGCCGCTCGCGTGGCCCCACAGCCCGTGGGGCTGCGGGCTTTGCGCCGGCCATCAGCCTAGGCGCCACCGGCGCCCACCTTGCTCTGCTGCGTCAGCCTGCGAAGCATTTTCAGGAAGGGCCACGGCTCTGGCCACAGCTCCCACGCCCGAAGAGCCAGGAGGGAAAGCCGTGCCTCGTTGGAAAGCTCTTTGGCAGCCGCTCGCGTGGCCCCACAGCCCGTGGGGCTGCGCGCTTTGTGGCGGCCGTCAGCCTCGGCGCCACCGGCGCCCACCTGGCGCTGCCGCGCAGGCCTGCGAAGCATTTTCCGGTAGGGCCGCGGCTCTGGCCACAGCTCCCACGCCCGAAGAGCCAGGAGGGAAAGCCGTGCCTCGTTGGAAAGCTCATTGGCAGCCGCTCGCGTGGCCCCAAAGACCATGGGGCTGTGGGCTTTGCGGCAGCCGTCATCCTCGGCGCCACCGGCGCCCACCTTCCTCCGCTGCGCCAGCCTGCGAAGCATTTTCCGGTAGGGCCGCGGCTCTGGCGTCAGCTCCCACGCCCGAAGAGCAAGGATTGAAAGCCGTGCCTCGTTGGAAAGCTCTTTGGCAGCCGCTCGCATGGCCCCACAGCCCGTGGGGCTGCGGGCTTTGCGGCGGCCGTCAGCCTCGGCGACACAGGCGCCCACCTGGCACCGCCGTGCCAGCCTGCGAAGCATTTTCCGGTAGTGCTGCGTTTCTGGCCACAGCTCCCACGCCCGAAGACCAAGGAGGGAAAGCCGTGCCTCGTTGGAAAGCTCTTTGGCAGCCGCTCGCGTGGCCCCACAGACCATGGGGCTGCGGGCTTTGCGCCGGCCATCAGCCTAGGCGCCACCGGCGCACACGTGGCGCTGCCGCGCCAGCCTGCAGAGCATTTTCGGGTAGGGCCGTGGCTCTGGCCACAGCTCCCACGCCCGAAGACCAAGGAGGGAAAGCCGTGCCTCGTTGGAAAGCTCTTTGGCAGCCGCTCGCGTGGCCCCACAGCCCGTGGGGCTGCGGGCTTTGTGGCGGCCGTCAGCCTCGGCGACACCGGCGCCCACCTTGCTCTGCTGCGTCAGCCTGCGAAGCATTTTCAGGAAGGGCCACGGCTCTGGCCACAGCTCCCACGCCCGAAGAGCCAGGAGGGAAAGCCGTGCCTCGTTGGAAAGCTCTTTGGCAGCCGCTCGCGTGGCCCCACAGCCCGTGGGGCTGCGCGCTTTGTGGCGGCCGTCAGCCTCGGCGCCACCGGCGCCCACCTGGCGCTGCCGCGCAGGCCTGCGAAGCATTTTCCGGTAGGGCCGCGGCTCTGGCCACAGCTCCCACGCCCGAAGAGCCAGGAGGGAAAGCCGTGCCTCGTTGGAAAGCTCTTTGGCAGCCGCTCGCGTGGCCCCACAGCCCGTGGGGCCGCGGGCTTTGCGGCGGCCGTCAGCCTTGGCGACACCGGCGCCCACCTTGCTCTGCTGCGTCAGCCTGCGAAGCATTTTCGGGAAGGGCCACGGCTCTGGCCACAGCTCCCACGCCCGAAGACCAAGGAGGGAAAGCCGTGCCTCGTTGGAAAGCTCTTTGGCAGCCGCTCGCGTGGCCCCACAGCCCGTGGGGCTGCGGGCTTTGCGGTGGCCGTCAGCCTCGGCGCCACCGGCACCCACCTGGTGCCGCCACGCCAGCCTGTGAAGCATTTTCCGGTAGGGCCGCGGCTCTGGCCACAGCTCCCACACCCGAAGAGCCAGGAGGGAAAGCCGTGCTTCGTTGGAAAGCTCATTGGCAGCCGCTCGCGTGGCCCCAAAGACCATGGGGCTGTGGGCTTTGCGGTAGCCGTCATCCTCGGCGCCACCGGCGCCCACCTTCCTCCGCTGCGCCAGCCTGCGAAGCATTTTCCGGTAGGGCCGCGGCTCTGGCGTCAGCTCCCACGCCCGAAGAGCAAGGATTGAAAGCCGTGCCTCGTTGGAAAGCTCTTTGGCAGCCGCTCGCATGGCCCCACAGCCCGTGGGGCTGCGGGCTTTGCGGCGGCCGTCAGCCTCGGCACCACCGGCACCCACCTGGTGCCGCCACGCCAGCCTGTGAAGCATTTTCCGGTAGGGCCGCGGCTCTGGCCACAGCTCCCACGCTCGAAGAGCCAGGAGGGAAAGCCGTGCCTCGTTGGAAAGCTCTTTGGCAGCCGCTCGCGTGGCCCCACAGACCATGGGGCTGCGGGCTTTGCGGCGGCCGTCAGCCTCGGCGCCACCGGCGCCCACCTGGCGCCGCCGCGCCAGCCTGCGAAGTATTTTCCGGTAGGGCCGCAGCTCTGGCCACAGCTCCCACGCCCGAAGAGCCAGGAGGGAAAGACGTGCCTCGTTGGAAAGCTCTTTGGCAGCCGCTCGCGTGGCCCCACAGCCCGTGGGGCTGCGGGCTTTGCGGCTGCCGTCAGCCTCGGCGCCACCGGCGCCCACGTGGCGCCGTCGCGCCAGCCTGTGAAGTATTTTTCGGTAGGGCCGCGGCTCTGGCCACAGCTCCCACGCCCGAAGAGCCAGGAGGGAAAGACGTGCCTCGTTGGAAAGCTCTTTGGCAGCCGCTCGCGTGGCCCCACAGACCATGGGGCTGCGGGCTTTGCGCCGGCCATCAGCCTAGGCGCCACCGGCGCACACGTGGCGCTGCCGTGCCAGCCTGCGAAGCATTTTCCGGTAGGGCCGCGGCTCTGGCCACAGCTCCCACGCCCGAAGAGCCAGGAGGGAAAGCCGTGCCTCGTTGGAAAGCTCTTTGGCAGCCGCTCGCGTGGCCCCACAGCCCGTGGGGCTGCGGGCTTTGTGGCGGCCGTCAGCCTCGGCGCCACCGGCGCCCACCTTCCTCCGCTGCGCCAGTCTGCGAAGCATTTTCCGGTAGGGCCGCGGCTCTGGCCACAACTCCCTCGCCCGAAGAGCAAGGATTGAAAGCCGTGCCTCGTTGGAAAGCTCTTTGGCAGCCGCTCGCATGGCCCCACAGCCCGTGGGGCTGCGGGCTTTGCGGCGGCCGTCAGCCTCGGCGACACCGGCGCCCACCTGGCGCCGCCACGCCAGCCTGTGAAGCATTTTCCGGTAGTGCTGCGTTTCTGGCCACAGCTCCCACGCCCGAAGAGCCAGGAGGGAAAGCCGTGCCTCGTTGGAAAGCTCTTTGGCAGCCGCTCGCGTGGCCCCACAGCCCGTGGGACTGCGGGCTTTGCGGCGGCTGTCAGCCTCGGCGCCACCGGCGCCCACCTGACGCCGCCGCGCCAGCCTGCGAAGCATTTTCCGGTAGGGCCGCGGCTCTGGCCACAGCTCCCACGCCTGAAGACCAAGGAGGGAAATCCGTGCCTCGTTGGAAAGCTCTTTGGCAGCCGCTCGCATAGCCCCACAGCCCGTGGGGCTGCGGGCTTTGCGGTGGCCGTCAGCCTCGGCGACACCGGCGCCCACCTGGCGACGCCACGCCAGCCTGCGAAGCATTTTTCGGTAGTGCTGCGTTTCTGGCCACAGCTCCCACGCCCGAAGAGCCAGGAGGGAAAGCCGTGCTTCGTTGGAAAGCTCATTGGCAGCCGCTCGCGTGGCCCCAAAGACCATGGGGCTGTGGGCTTTGCGGCAGCCGTCAGCCTCGGCGCCACCGGCGCCCACATTCCTCCGCTGCGCCAGCCTGCGAAGCATTTTCCGGTAGGGCCGCGGCTCTGGCGTCAGCTCCCACGCCCGAAGAGCAAGGATTGAAAGCCGTGCCTCGTTGGAAAGCTCTTTGGCAGCCGCTCGCATGGCCCCACAGCCCGTGGGGCTGCGGGCTTTGCGGCGGCCGTCAGCTTCGGCAACACCGTCGCCCACGTGGCGCGGCCGCGGAGGCCTGCGAAGCATTTTCCGGTAGGGCCGCGGCTCTGGCCACAGTTCCCACGCCCGAAGAGCCAGGAGGGAAAGCCGTGCCTCGTTGGAAAGCTCTTTGGCAGCCGCTCGCGTGGCCCCACAGCCCGTGGGGCTGCGGGCTTTGCGGCGGCCGTCAGCCTCGGCGCCACCGGCAACCACGTGGCGCCGCCGTGCCAGCCTGCGAAGCATTTTCCGGTAGGGCCGCGGCTCTGGCCACAGCTCCCACGCCCGAAGAGCCAGGAGGGAAAGCCATGCCTCGTTGGAAAGCTCTTTGGCAGCCGCTCGCGTGGCCCCACAGCCCGTGGGGCTGCGGGCTTTGCGGCGGCCGTCAGCCTCGGCGACACCAGCGCCCACGTGGCACCGCCGCGCCAGCCTGCGAAGCATTTTCCGGTAGGGCCGCATCTCTGGCCACAGCTCCCACGCCCGAAGAGCCAGGAGGGAAAGCCGTGCCTCGTTGGAAAGCTCTTTGGCAGCCGCTCGCGTGGCCCCACAGCCCGTGGGGCTGCGGGCTTTGCGGCGGCCGTCAGCCTCGGCGCCTCCTGCGCCCACCTGGCGCCGCCGCGCAGGCCTGCGAAGCATTTTCCGGTAGGGCCGCGGCTCTGGCCACAGCTCCCACGCCCGAAGAGCCAGGAGGGAAAGCCGTGCCTCGTTGGAAAGCTCTTTGGCAGCCGCTCGCGTGGCCCCACAGCCCGTGGGGCTGCGGGCTTTGCGGCGGCCGTCAGCCTCGGCGCCACCGGCACCCACGTGGCGCCGCCGTGCCAGCCTGCGAAGCATTTTCCTGTAGGGTCGCAGCTCTGGCCACAGCTCCCACGCCCGAAGAGCCAGGAGGGAAAGCCGTGCCTCGTTGGAAAGCTCTTTGGCAGCCGCTCGCGTGGCCCCACAGCCCGTGGGGCTGTGGGCTTTACGGCGGCCGTCAGCCTCGGCGCCTCCTGCGCCCACCTGGCGCCGCCGCGCAGGCCTGCGAAGCATTTTCCGGTAGGGCCGCGGCTCTGGCCACAGCTCCCACGCCCGAAGAGCCAGGAGGGAAAGCCGTGCCTCGTTGGAAAGCTCTTTGGCAGCCGCTCGCGTGGTCCCACAGCCCGTGGGGCTGCGGGCTTTGCGGCGGCCGTCAGCCTCGGCGACACCAGCGCCCACGTGGCACCGCCGCGCCAGCCTGCGAAGCATTTTCCGGTAGGGCCGCGGCTCTGGCCACAGCTCCCACGCCCAAAGAGCAAGGATTGAAAGCCGTGCCTCGTTGGAAAGCTCTTTGGCAGCCGCTCGCGTGGCCCCACAGCCAGTGGGGCTGCGGGTTTGCGGCGGCCGTCAGCCTCGGCGACACCGGCGCCCACCTGGCGCCGCCACGCAAGCCTGCGAAGCATTTTCCGGTAGTGCTGCGTTTCTGGCCACAGCTCCCATGCCCGAAGAGCCAGGAGGGAAAGCCGTGCCTCGTTGGAAAGCTCTTTGGCAGCCGCTCGCGTGGCCCCACAGCCCGTGGGGCTGCGGGCTTTGCGGCGGCTTTCAGCCTCGGCGCCACCGGCGCCCACCTGGCGCCGACGCGCCAGCCTGCGCAGCATTTTCCGGTAGGGCCACGGCTCTGGCCACAGCTCCCACGCCCGAAGAGCCAGGAGGGAAAGCCATGCCTCGTTGGAAAGCTCTTTGTCAGCCGCTCGTGTGGCCCCACAGCCTGTGGGGCTGCGGGCTTTGCGGCGGCCGTCAGCCTCGGCGCCACTGGCGCACACGTGGCGCCGCCGCGCCAGCCTGCGAAGCATTTTCCGGTAGGGCCGCGGCCTTGGCCACAGCTCCCACGCCCAAAGACCAAGGAGGGAAAGCCGTGCCTCGTTGGAAAGCTCTTTGGCAGCCGATCGCGTGGCCCCACAGCCCGTGGAGCTCCGGGCTTTGCGGCGGCCGTCAGCCTCGGCGACACCAGCGCCCACGTGGCACCGCCGCGCCAGCCTGCGAAGCATTTTCGGGTAGGGCCGCGTCTCTGACCACAGCTCCCACGCCCAAAGAGCCAAGAGGGAAAGCCGTGCCTCGTTGGAAAGCTCTTTGGCAGCCGCTCGCGTGGCCCCACAGCTCGTGGGGCTGCGGGCTTTGCGGCGGCCGTCAGCCTCGGCGACACCGGCGCCCACGTGGCGCCGCCGCGCCAGCCTGCGAAGCATTTTCCGGTAGGGCCGCGGCTCTGGCCACAGCTCCCACGCCCGAAGAGCCAGGAGGGAAAGCCATGCCTCGTTGGAAAGCTCTTTGGCAGCCGCTCGCGCGGCCCCACAGCCCGTGGGGCTGCAGGCTTTGCAGCGGCCGTCAGCCTCGGCGACACCCGCGCCCATCATGCTCCGCTGCGTCAGCCTGCGAAGCATTTTCCGGTAGGGCCGCAGCTCTGGCCACAGCTCCCACGCCCGAAGACCAAGGAGGGAAAGCCGTGCCTCGTTGGAAAGCTCTTTGGCAGCCGCTCGCGTGGCCCCACAGCGTGTGGGGCTGCGGGCTTTGCGGCGGCCATCAGCCTCGGCGCCACCGGCGCCCACCTGGCGCCGCCGTGCCAGCCTGCGAAGCATTTTCGGGTAGGGCCGCGGCTCTGGCCACAGCTCCCACGCCCGAAGAGCCAGGAGGGAAAGCCGTGCCTCGTTGGAAAGCTCTTTGGCAGCCGCTCGCATGGCCCCACAGCTCGTGGGGCTGCGGGCTTTGCGGCGGCCGTCAGCCTCGGCGCCACCGGCACCCAGCTGGCGCAGCCGCGTCAGCCTGCGAAGCATTTTCCGGTAGGGCCGCGGCTCTGGCCACAGCTCCCACGCCCGAAGAGCCAGGAGGGAAAGCCGTGCCTCGTTGGAAAGCTCTTTGGCAGCCGCTCGCGTGGCCCCACAGCCCGTGGGGCTGCGGGCTTTGCGGCGGCCGTCAGCTTAGGCGCCACCGGCGCCCACCTGGCGCCGCCGCGCAAGCCTGCGAAGCCTTTTCCGGTAGGGCCGTGGCTCTGGCCACAGCTCCCACGCCCGAAGAGCCAGGAGGGAAAGCCGTGCCTCGTTGGAAAGCTCTTTGGCAGCCGCTCGCGTGGCCCCACAGCCTGTGCGGCTGCGGGCTTTGCGGCGGCCGTCAGCCTCGGCGCCACCGGCGCCCACGTGGCGCCGCCGTGCCAGCCTGCGAAGCATTTTCCGGTAGGGCCGCGGCTCTGGCCACAGCTCCCACGCCCGAAGAGCCAGGATGGAAAGCCACGCCTCGTTGGAAAGCCCTTTGGCAGCCGCTCGCGTGGCCCCACAGCCCGTGGGGCTGCGGGCTTTGCGGCGGCCGTCAGCCTCGGCGCCACCGGCGCCCACCTGGCGCCGCCGCGCCAGCCTGCGAAGCATTTTCCGGTAGGGCCGCGGCTCTGTCCACAGCTCCCACGCCCGAAGACCAAGGATGGAAAGCCGTGCCTCGTTGGAAAGCACTTTGGCAGCCGCTCGCGTGACCCCACAGCCCATGGGGCTGCGGGCTTTGCGGCGACCGTCAGCCTTGGCGCCACCGGCGCCCACCTGGCGCCGCCGCGCCAGCCTGCGAAGCATTTTCCGGTAGGGCCGCGGCTCTGGCCACAGCTCCCACGCCCGAAGAGCCAGGAGGGAAAGCCGTGCCTCGTTGGAAAGCTCTTTGGGAGACGCTCGCGTGGCCCCACAGCCCGTGGGGCTGCGGGCTTTGCGGCAGCCGTCAGCCTTGGCGCCACCGGCGCCCACGTGGCGCAGCCGTGCCAGCCTGCGAAGCATTTTCCGGTAGGGCCGCGGCTCTGGCCAAAGCTCCCACGCTTGAAGAGCCAGGAGGGAAAGCCGTGCCTCGTTGGAAAGCTCTTTGGCAGCCGCTCGCGTGGCCCCACAGCCCGTGGGGCTGCGGGCTTTGCGGCAGCCGTCAGCATCGGCGCCACCGGCGCCCGCCTTCCTCCGCTGCGCCAGCCTGCGAAGCATTTTCCGGTAGGTCCGCGGCTCTGGCCACAGCTCCCACGCCCGAAGAGCCAGGAGGGAAAGCCGTGCCTCGTTGGAAAGCTCTTTGGCAGCCGCTCGCGTGGCCCCACAGCCCGTGGGGCTGCGGGCTTTGCGGCGGCCGTCAGCCTCGGCACCACCGGCGCCCACGTGTTGCCGCCGCGCCAGCCTGCGAAGCATTTTCCGGTAGGGCCGCGGCTCTGGCCACAGCTCCCACTCCCGAAGAGCCAGGAGGGAAAGCCGTGCCTCGTTGGAAAGCTCTTTGGCAGCCGCTTGCGTGGCCCCACAGCCCGTGGGGCTGCGGGCTTTGCGGCGGCCGTCAGCTTAGGCGCCACTGGCGCCCACCTGGCGCCGCCGCGCCAGCCTGCGAAGCCTTTTCCGGTAGGGCCGTGGCTCTGGCCACAGCTCCCACGCCCGAAGAGCCAGGAGGGAAAGTTGTGCCTCGTTGGAAAGCTCTTTGGCAGCCGCTCGCGTGGCCCCACAGCCCATGGGGCTGCGGGCTTTGCGGCGGCCGTCAGCCTCGGTGCCACCGGCGCCCACCTGGCGCCGCCGCGCCAGCCTGCGAAGCATTTTCTGGTAGGGCCGCGGCTCTGGCCACAGCTCCCACGCCCGAAGAGCCAGGAGGGAAAGCCGTGCCTCGTTGGAAAGCTCTTTGGCAGCCGCTCGCGTGGCCCCACAGCCCGTGGGGCTGCGGGCTTTGCGGCGGCTGTCAGCCTTGGCGCCACCGGCGCCCACGTGGCGCAGCCGTGCCATCCTGCGAAGTATTTTCCGGTAGGGCCACGGCTCTGGCCACAGCTCCCACGCCCGAAGAGCCAGGAGGAAAAGCCGTGCCTCGTTGGAAAGCTCTTTGGCAGCTGCTCGCGTCGCCCCAAAGCCCGTGGGGCTGCGGGCTTTGCGGCGGCCGTCAGCCTTGGCGTCACCGGGAACCACCTGTCGCCGCCGCGCCAGCCTGCGAAGCATTTTCGGGTAGGGCCGCGTCTCTGACCACAGCTCCCACGCCCAAAGAGCCAAGAGGGAAAGCCGTGCCTCGTTGGAAAGCTCTTTGGCAGCCGCTCGCGTGGCCCCACAGCTCGTGGGGCTGCGGGCTTTGCGGCGGCCGTCAGCCTCGGCGACACCGGCGCCCACCTGGCGCCGCCGCGCCAGCCTGCGAAGCATTTTCCGGTAGGGCCGCGGCTCTGGCCACAGCTCCCACGCCCGAAGAGCCAGGAGGGAAAGCCATGCCTCGTTGGAAAGCTCTTTGGCAGCCGCTCGCGCGGCCCCACAGCCCGTGGGGCTGCAGGCTTTGCGGCGGCCGTCAGCCTCGGCGACACCCGCGCCCATCATGCTCCGCTGCGTCAGCCTGCGAAGCATTTTCTGGTAGGGCCGCGGCTCTGGCCACAGCTCCCACGCCCGAAGAGCCAGGAGGGAAAGCCGTGCCTCGTTGGAAAGCTCTTTGGCAGCCGCTCGCGTGGCCCCACAGCCTGTGGGGCTGCGGGCTTTGTGGCGGCCGTCAGCATAGGCGCCACCGGCGCCCACCTGGCGCCGCCGCGCCAGCCTGTGAAGCATTTTCCGGTAGGGCCGCAGCTCTGGCCACAGCTCCCACGCCCGAAGACCAAGGAGGGAAAGCCGTGCCTCGTTGGAAAGCTCTTTGGCAGCCGCTCGCGTGGCCCCACAGCGTGTGGGGCTGCGGGCTTTGCGGCGGCCATCAGCCTCGGCGCCACCGGCGCCCACCTGGCGCCGCCGTGCCAGCCTGCAAAGCATTTTCGGGTAGGGCCGCGGCTCTGGCCACAGCTCCCACGCCCGAAGAGCCAGGAGGGAAAGCCGTGCCTCGTTGGAAAGCTCTTTGGCAGCCGCTCGCATGGCCCCACAGCTCGTGGGGCTGCGGGCTTTGCGGCGGCCGTCAGCCTCGGCGCCACCGGCACCCAGCTGCCGCAGCCGCGTCAGCCTGCGAAGCATTTTCCGGTAGGGCCGCGGCTCTGGCCACAGCTCCCACGCCCGAAGAGCCAGGAGGGAAAGCCGTGCCTCGTTGGAAAGCTCTTTGGCAGCCGCTCGCGTGGCCCCACAGCCCGTGGGGCTGCGGGCTTTGCGGCGGCCGTCAGCTTAGGCGCCACCGGCGCCCACCTGGCGCCGCCGCGCAAGCCTGCGAAGCCTTTTCCGGTAGGGCCGTGGCTCTGGCCACAGCTCCCACGCCCGAAGAGCCAGGAGGGAAAGCCGTGCCTCGTTGGAAAGCTCTTTGGCAGCCGCTCGCGTGGCCCCACAGCCTGTGCGGCTGCGGGCTTTGCGGCGGCCGTCAGCCTCGGCGCCACCGGCGCCCACGTGGCGCCGCCGTGCCAGCCTGCGAAGCATTTTCCGGTAGGGCCGCGGCTCTGGCCACAGCTCCCACGCCCGAAGAGCCAGGATGGAAAGCCACGCCTCGTTGGAAAGCCCTTTGGCAGCCGCTCGCGTGGCCCCACAGCCCGTGGGGCTGCGGGCTTTGCGGCGGCCGTCAGCCTCGGCGCCACCGGCGCCCACCTGGCGCCGCCGCGCCAGCCTGCGAAGCATTTTCCGGTAGGGCCGCGGCTCTGTCCACAGCTCCCACGCCCGAAGACCAAGGATGGAAAGCCGTGCCTCGTTGGAAAGCACTTTGGCAGCCGCTCGCGTGACCCCACAGCCCATGGGGCTGCGGGCTTTGCGGCGACCGTCAGCCTTGGCGCCACCGGCGCCCACGTGGCGCCGCCGCGCCAGCCTGCGAAGCATTTTCCGGTAGGGCCGCGGCTCTGGCCACAGCTCCCACGCCCGAAGAGCCAGGAGGGAAAGCCGTGCCTCGTTGGAAAGCTCTTTGGGAGACGCTCGCGTGGCCCCACAGCCCGTGGGGCTGCGGGCTTTGCGGCAGCCGTCAGCCTTGGCGCCACCGGCGCCCACGTGGCGCAGCCGTGCCAGCCTGCGAAGCATTTTCCGGTAGGGCCGCGGCTCTGGCCAAAGCTCCCACGCTTGAAGAGCCAGGAGGGAAAGCCGTGCCTCGTTGGAAAGCTCTTTGGCAGCCGCTCGCGTGGCCCCAAAGCCCGTGGGGCTGCGGGCTTTGCGGCGGCCGTCAGCCTTTGCTACACTGTAGCCCACGTAGCGCCACTGCGCCAGCCTGCGAAGCATTTTCCGGTAGGGCCGCAGCTCTGGCCACAGCTCCCACGCCCGAAGACCAAGGAGGGAAAGCCGTGCCTCGTTGGAAAGCTCTTTGGCAGCCGCTCGCGTGGCCCCACAGCCCGTGGGGCTGCGGGCTTTGCGGCGGCCGTCAGCCTCGGCGCCACCGGCGCCCACGTGGGGCCGCCGAGCCAGCCTGTGAAGCATTTTCCGGTAGGGCCGCGGCTCTGGCCACAGCTCCACGCCCGAAGACCAAGGAGGGAAAGCCGTGCCTCGTTGGAAAGCTCTTTGGCAGCCGCTCGCGTGGCCCCACAGCCCATGGGGCTGCGGGCTTTGCGGCGGCCGTCAGCCCCGGCGCCCACGTGGCGCCGCCGCGCCAGCCTGCGAAGCATTTTCGGGTAGGGCCGCGGCTCTGGCCACACCTCCCACGCCCGAAGACCAAGGAGGGAAAGCCGTGCCTCGTTGGAAAGCTCTTTGGCAGCCGTTCGCGTGGCCCCACAGCCCGTGGGGCTGCGGGCTTTGCGGCGGCCGTTACCTTCGGAGACACCGGCGCCCATGTGTCGCCGCCGCGCCACCCTGCGAAGCATTTTCCGGTAGGGCCGCGGCTCTGGCGATAGCTCCCACGCCCGAAGAGCCAGGAGGGAAAGCCGTGCCTCGTTGGAAAGCTCTTTGGCAGCCGCTCGCGTGGCCCCACAGCCCGTGGGGCTGCGGGCTTTGCGGCAGCCGTCAGCATCGGCGCCACCGGCGCCCGCCTTCCTCCGCTGCGCCAGCCTGCGAAGCATTTTCCGGTAGGACCGCGGCTCTGGCCACAGCTCCCACGCCCGAAGAGCCAGGAGGGAAAGCCGTGCCTCGTTGGAAAGCTCTTTGGCAGCCGCTCGCGTGGCCCCACTGCCCGTGGGGCTGCGGGCTTTGCGGCGGCCGTCAGCCTCGGCGCCACCGGCGCACACGTGTGGCCGCCGCGCCAGCCTGCGAATCATTTTCCGGTAGGGCCGCGGCTCTGGCGACAGCTCCCACGCCCGAAGAGCCAGGAGGGAAAGCCGTGCCTCGTTGGAAAGCTCTTTGGCAGCCGCTCGCGTGGCCCCACAGACCATGGGGCTGCGGGCTTTGCGGCGGCCGTCAGCCTCGGCGACACCGGCGCCCACCTTGCTCTGCTGCGTGACCCTGCGAAGCATTTTCTGGTAGGGCCACGGCTCTGGCCACAGCTCCCACGCCCGAAGACCAACGAGGGAAAGCCGTGCCTCGTTGGAAAGCTCTTTGGCAGCCGCTCGCGTGGCCCCACAGCCCGTGGGGCTGCGGGCTTTGCGGTGGCCGTTAGCCTCGGCGCCACCGGCACCCACGTGTTGCCACCGCGCCAGCCTGCGAAGCATTTTCCGGTAGGGCCGCGGCTCTGGCCACAGCTCCCACGCCCGAAGAGCCAGGAGGGAAAGCCGTGCCTCGTTGGAAAGCTCTTTGGCAGCCGCTCGCGTGGCCCCACAGACCATGGGGCTGCGGGCTTTGCGGCGGCCGTCAGCCTCGACGACACCGGCGCCCACCTTGCTCTGCTGCGTGAGCCTGCGAAGCATTTTCCGGTAGGGCCGCGGCTCTGGCCACAGCTCTCACAACCGAAGACCAAGGAGGGAAAGCCGTGCCTCGTTGGAAAGCTCTTTTGCAGCCGCTCGCGTGGCCCCACAGCCCGTGGGGCTGCGGGCTTTGCGGCGGCCGTCAACTTCGGAGACACCGGCGCCCATGTGTCGCCGCCGCGCCAGCCTGCGAAGCATTTTCCGGTAGGGCCGCGGCTCTGGCGATAGCTCCCACGCCCGAAGAGCCAGGAGGGAAAGCCGTGCCTCGTTGGAAAGCTCTTTGGCAGCCGCTCGCGTGGCCCCACAGCCCGTGGGGCTGCGGGCTTTGCGGCAGCCGTCAGCATCGCCGCCACCGGCGCCCGCCTTCCTCCGCTGCGCCAGCCTGCGAAGCATTTTCCGGTAGGTCCGCGGCTCTGGCCACAGCTCCCACGCCCGAAGACCAAGGAGGGAAAGCCGTGCCTCGTTGGAAAGCTCTTTGGCAGCCGCTCCCGTGGCCCCACAGCCCGTGGGGCTGCGGGCTTTGCGGCGGCCGTCAGCCTCGGCGACACCGGTGCCCACCTGGCGCCGCCGCGCCATCCTGTGAAGCATTTTCCGGTAGGGCCACGGCTCTGACCACATCTCCCACGCCCAAAGAGCCAGGAGGGAAAGCTGTGCCTCGTTAGAAAGCTCTTTGGTAGCCGCTCGCGTGGCCCCACAGCGTGTGGGGCTGCGGGCTTTGCGGCGGCCGTCAGCCTCGGCGCCACTGGCGCCCACCTGGCGCGGCCGCGCCAGCCTGCGAATCATTTTCCGGTAGGGCCGCGGCTCTGGCCACAGCTCCCACGCCCGAAGACCAAGGAGGGAAAGCCGTACCTCGTTGGAAAGCTCTTTGGCAGCCGCTCGCGTGGCCCCACAGCCCGTGGGGCTGCGGGCTTTGCGGCGGCCGTCAGCCTCGGCGCCACCGGCGCCCACCTGGCGCCGCCGCGCCAGCCTGCGAAGCATTTTCCGGTAGGACCGCGTCTCTGGCCACAGCTCCCACGCCCGAAGAGCCAGGAGGGAAAGCCGTGCCTCGTTGGAAAGCTCTTTTGCAGCCGCTCGCGTGGCCCCACAGCCCGTGGGGCTGCGGGCTTTGCGGCGGCCGTCAGCCTCGGCGCCACCGGCGCCCACCTTGCTCTGCTGTTTCAGCCTGCGAAGCATTTTCCGGTAGGGCCACGGGTCTGGCCACAGCTCCCACACCCAAAGAGCCAGGAGGGAAAGCCATGCCTCGTTGGAAAGCTCTTTGGCAGCCGCTCAGGTGGCCCCAAAAGCCGTGGGGCTGCGGGCTTTGCGGCGGCCGTCAGCCTCGGCGACACCAGCGCCCACGTGGCACCGCCGCGCAAGCCTGCGAAGCATTTTCTGGTAGGGCCGCGGCTCTGGCCACAGCTCCCACGCCCGAAGACCAAGGAGGGAAAGCCGTGCCTCGTTGGAAAGCTCTTTGGCAGCCGCTCGCGTGGCCCCACAGCCCGTGGGGCTGCGGGCTTTGCGGCGGCTGTCAGCCTCGGCGCCACCGGCGCTCAACTTGCTCTGCTGCGCCAGCCTGCGAAGCATTTTCCGGTAGGTCCGCGGCTCTGGCCACAGCTCCCACGCCCGAAGAGCCAGGAGGGAAAGCCGTGCCTCGTTGGAAAGCTCTTTGGCAGCCGCTCGCGTGGCCCCACAGCCCGTGGGGCTGCGGGCTTTGCGGCGGCCGTCAGCCTCGGCGACACCGGCGCCCACCTGGCGCCGCCGCGCCATCCTGTGAAGCATTTTCCGGTAGGGCCGCGTCTCTGACCACATCTCCCACGCCCAAAGAGCCAGGAGGGAAAGCTGTGCCTCGTTAGGAAGCTCTTTGGTAGCCGCTCGCGTGGCGCCACAGCCTGTGGGGCTGCGGGCTTTGCGGCGGCCGTCAGCCTCGGCGCCACCGGGACGCACCTGGCACCGCCGCGCCAGCCTGCGAAGCATTTTCCGGTAGGGCCGTGGCTCTGGCCACAGCTCCCACGCCCGAAGAGCCAGGAGGGAAAACCGTGCCTCGTTGGAAAGCTCTTTGGCAGCCGCTCGCGTGACCCCACAGCCCGTGGGGCTGCGGGCTTTGCGGCGGCCGTCAGCCTCGGCACCACCGGCGCCCACGTGGCGCTGCCGCGCCAGCCTGCGAAGCATTTTCCGGTAGGGCCGCGGCTCTGGCCACAGCTCCCACGCCCGAAGAGCGAGGATGGAAAGCCGTGCCTCGTTGGAAAGCCCTTTGGCAGCCGCTCGCGTGGCCCCACAGCCCGTGGGGCTGCGGGCTTTGCGGCGGCCGTCAGCCTCGGCGCCACCGGCGCCCACCTTGCTCTGCTGTTTCAGCCTGCGAAGCATTTTCCGGTAGGGCCACGGGTCTGGCCACAGCTCCCACACCCGAAGAGCCAGGAGGGAAAGCCATGCCTCGTTGGAAAGCTCTTTGGCAGCCGCTCAGGTGGCCCCAAAAGCCGTGGGGCTGCGGGCTTTGCGGCGGCCGTCAGCCTCGGCGACACCAGCGCCCACGTGGCACCGCCGCGCAAGCCTGCGAAGCATTTTCTGGTAGGGCCGCGGCTCTGGCCACAGTTCCCACGCCCGAAGACCAAGGAGGGAAAGCCGTGCCTCGTTGGAAAGCTCTTTGGCAGCCGCTCGCGTGGCCCCACAGCCCGTGGGGCTGCGGGCTTTGCGGCGGCTGTCAGCCTCGGCGCCACCGGCGCTCAACTTGCTCTGCTGCGCCAGCCTGCGAAGCATTTTCCGGTAGGTCCGCGGCTCTGGCCACAGCTCCCACGCCCGAAGAGCCAGGAGGGAAAGCCGTGCCTCGTTGGAAAGCTCTTTGGCAGCCGCTCGCGTGGCCCCACAGCCCGTGGGGCTGCGGGCTTTGCGGCGGCCGTCAGCCTCGGCGACACCGGCGCCCACCTGGCGCCGCCGCGCCATCCTGTGAAGCATTTTCCGGTAGGGCCGCGGCTCTGACCACATCTCCCACGCCCAAAGAGCCAGGAGGGAAAGCTGTGCCTCGTTAGAAAGCTCTTTGGTAGCCGCTCGCGTGGCGCCACAGCCTGTGGGGCTGCGGGCTTTGCGGCGGCCGTCAGCCTCGGCGCCACCGGGACGCACCTGGCACCGCCGCGCCAGCCTGCGAAGCATTTTCCGGTAGGGCCGTGGCTCTGGCCACAGCTCCCACGCCCGAAGAGCCAGGAGGGAAAGCCGTGCCTCGTT
Source organism: Chroicocephalus ridibundus (assembly GCF_963924245.1). NCBI lineage: Eukaryota > Metazoa > Chordata > Aves > Charadriiformes > Laridae > Chroicocephalus > Chroicocephalus ridibundus. The sequence goes on from NW_026961651.1 coordinate 346,070, forward strand.
GGAAAGCTCTTTGGCAGCCGCTCGCGTGACCCCACAGCCCGTGGGGCTGCGGGCTTTGCGGCGGCCGTCAGCCTCGGCACCACCGGCGCCCACGTGGCGCTGCCGCGCCAGCCTGCGAAGCATTTTCCGGTAGGGCCGCGGCTCTGGCCACAGCTCCCACGCCCGAAGAGCGAGGATGGAAAGCCGTGCCTCGTTGGAAAGCCCTTTGGCAGCCGCTCGCGTGGCCCCACAGCCCGTGGGGCTGCGGGCTTTGCGGCGGCCGTCAGCCTCGGCGCCACCGGGACCCACCTGGCGCCGCCGCGCCAGCCTGCGAAGCATTTTCCGGTAGGGCCGCGGCTCTGGCCACAGCTCCCACGCCCGAAGAGCCAGGAGGGAAAGCCGTGCCTCGTTGGAAAGCTCTTTCGCAGCCGCTCGCGTGGCCCCACAGCCCGTGGGGCTGCGGGCTTTGCGGCAGCCGTCAGAATCGGCGCCACCGGCGCCCGCCTTCCTCCGCTGCGCCAGCCTGAGAAGCATTTTCCGGTAGGTCCGCGGCTCTGGCCACAGCTCCCACGCCCGAAGAGCCAGGAGGGAAAGCCGTGCCTCGTTGGAAAGCTCTTTGGCAGCCGCTCGCGTGGCCCCACAGCCCGTGGGGCTGCGGGCTTTGCGGCGGCCGTCAGCCTCGGCGACACCGGCGCCCACCTGGCGCCGCCGCGCCATCCTGTGAAGCATTTTCCGGTAGGGCCGCGGCTCTGACCACATCTCCCACGCCCAAAGAGCCAGGAGGGAAAGCTGTGCCTCGTTAGAAAGCTCTTTGGTAGACGCTCGCGTGGCGCCACAGCCTGTGGGGCTGCGGGCTTTGCGGCGGCCGTCAGCCTCGGCGCCACCGGCGCACACGTGGCGCCGCCGCGCCAGCCTGCGAATCATTTTCCGGTAGGGCCGCGGCTCTGGCCACAGCTCCCACGACCGAAGACCAAGGAGGGAAAGCCGTGCCTTGTTGGAAAGCTCTTTGGCAGCCGCTCGCGTGGCCCCACAGCCCGTGGGGCTGCGGGCTTTGCGGCGGCCGTCAGCCTCGGCGCCACCGGCGCCCACCTGGCGCCGCCGCGCCAGCCTGCGAAGCATTTTCCGGTAGGACCGCGTCTCTGGCCACAGCTCCCACGCCCGAAGAGCCAGGAGGGAAAACCGTGCCTCGTTGGAAAGCTCTTTTGCAGCCGCTCGCGTGGCCACACAGCCCGTGGGGCTGCGGGCTTTGCGGCGGCCGTCAGCCTCGGCGCCACCGGCGCCCACCTTGCTCTGCTGCTTCAGCCTGCGAAGCATTTTCCGGTAGGGCCACGGGTCTGGCCACAGCTCCCACACCCGAAGAGCCAGGAGGGAAAGCCATGCCTCGTTGGAAAGCTCTTTGGCATCCGCTCAGGTGGCCCCAAAAGCCGTGGGGCTGCGGGCTTTGCGGCGGCCGTCAGCCTCGGTGACACCAGCGCCCACGTGGCACCGCCGCGCCAGCCTGCGAAGCATTTTCTGGTAGGGCCGCGGCTCTGGCCACAGCTCCCACGCCCGAAGACCAAGGAGGGAAAGCCGTGCCTCGTTGGAAAGCTCTTTGGCAGCCGCTCGCGTGGCCCCACAGCCCGTGGGGCTGCGGGCTTTGCGGCGGCTGTCAGCCTCGGCGCCACCGGCGCTCAACTTGCTCTGCTGCGCCAGCCTGCGAAGCATGTTCCGGTAGGGCCGCGGCTCTGGCCACAGCTCCCACGCCCGAAGAGCCAGGAGGGAAAGCCGTGCCTCGTTGGAAAACTCTTTGGCAGCCTCTCGCGTGGCCCCACAGCCCGTGGGGCTGTGGGCTTTGCGGCGGCCGTCAGCCTCGGCACCACCGGCGCCCACGTGGCGCCGCCGCGCCAGCCTGCGAAGCATTTTCCGGTAGGGCCGCAGCTCTGGCCACAGCTCCCACTCCCGAAGAGCCAGGAGGGAAAGCCGTGCCTCGTTGGAAAGCTCTTTGGCAGCCGCTTGCGTGGCCCCACAGCCCGTGGGGCTGCGGGCTTTGCGGATGCCGTCAGCCTCGGCGCCACCGGGACGCACCTGGCACCGCCACGCCAGCCTGCGAAGCATTTTCTGGTAGGGCCGTGGCTCTGGCCACAGCTCCCACGCCCGAAGAGCCAGGAGGGAAAACCGTGCCTCGTTGGAAAGCTCTTTGGCAGCCGCTCGCGTGACCCCACAGCCCGTGGGGCTGCGGGCTTTGCGGCGGCCGTCAGCCTCGGCGACACCGGCGCCCACCTTGCTCTGCTGCGTGAGCCTGCGAAGCATTTTCCGGTAGGGCCGCGGCTCTGGCCACAGCTCTCACGACCGAAGACCAAGGAGGGAAAGCCGTGCCTCGTTGGAAAGCTCTTTGGCAGCCGCTCGCGTGGCCCCACAGCCCGTGGGGCTGCGGGCTTTGCGGTGGCCGTCAGCCTCGGCGCCACCGGCACCCACGTGTTGCCGCCGCGCCAGCCTGCGAAGCCTTTTCCGGTAGGGCCGTGGCTCTGGCCACAGCTCCCACGCCCGAAGAGCCAGGAGGGAAAGCCGTGCCTCGTTGGAAAGCTCTTTGGCAGCCGCTCGCGTGGCCCCACAGCCCGTGGGGCTGCGGGCTTTGCGGCGGCCGTCAGCCTCGGCGCCACCGGCGCCCACGTGGCGCCGCCGTGCCAGCCTGCGAAGCATTTTCCGGTAGGGCCGCGGCTCTGGCCACAGCTCCCACGCCCGAAGAGCGAGGATGGAAAGCCACGCCTCGTTGGAAAGCCCTTTGGCAGCCGCTCGCGTGGCCCCACAGCCCGTGGGGCTGCGGGCTTTGCGGCGGCCGTCAGCCTCGGCGCCACCGGCGCCCACCTGGCGCCGCCGCGCCAGCCTGCGAAGCATTTTCCTGTACGGCTACGGCTCTGTCCACAGCTCCCACGCCCGATGACCAAGGATGGAAAGCCGTGCCTCGTTGGAAAGCACTTTGGCAGCCGCTCGCGTGACCCCACAGCCCATGGGGCTGCGGGCTTTGCGGCGACCATCAGCCTTGGCGCCACCGGCGCCCACGTGGCGCCGCCGCGCCAGCCTGCAAAGCATTTTCGGGTAGGGCCGCGGCTGTGGCCACAGCTCCCACGCCCAAAGAGCCAGGAGGGAAAGCCGTGCCTCGTTGGAAAGCTCTTTCGCAGCCGCTCGCGTGGCCCCACAGCGTGTGGGGCTGCGGGCTTTGTGGCGGCCTTCAGCTTAGGCGCCACCGGCGCCCACCTGGCGCCGCCGCGCCAGCCTGCGAAGCATTTTCCGGTAGGGCCGTGGCTCTGGCCTCAGCTCCCACGCCCGAAGAGCGAGGAGGGAAAGCCGTGCCTCGTTGGAAAGCTCTTTGGCAGCCGCTCGCGTGGCCCCACAGCCTGTGGGGCTGCGGGCTTTGCGGCGCCCGTCAGCCTCGGCACCACCGGCGCCCACCTGGCGCCGCCGCACCAGCCTGCGAAGCATTTTCCAGTAGGGCCGCGGCTCTGGCCACAGCTCCTACGCCCGAAGAGCCAGGAGGGAAAGCCATGCCTCGTTGGAAAGCTCTTTGGCAGCCGCTCGCGTGGCCCCACAGCGTGTGGGGCTGCGGGCTTTGCGGCGGCCGTCAGCCTCGGCGCCACCGGCGCCCACCTGGCGCCGCCGTGCCAGCCTGCGAAGCATTTTCCGGTAGGGCTGCGGCTCTGGCCACAGCTCCCACGCCCGAAGAGCCAGGAGGGAAAGCCGTGCCTCGTTGGAAAGCTCTTTGGCAGGCGCTTGCATGGCCCCACAGCCCGTGGGGCTGCGGGCTTTGCGGCGGCCGTCAGCCTCGGCACCACCGGCGCCCACGTGGCGCTGCCGCACCAGCCTGTGAAGCATTTTCCGGTAGGGCCGCGGCTCTGGCCACAGCTCCCACGCCCGAAAAGCGAGGATGGAAAGCCGCGCCTCGTTGGAAAGCCCTTTGGCAGCCGCTCGCGTGGCCCCACAGCCCGTGGGGCTGCGGGCTTTGCGGCGGCCGTCAGCCTCGGCGCCACCGGCACCCACCTGGCGCAGCCGCGCCAGCCTGCGAAGCATTTTCCGGTAGGGCCGCGGCTCTGGCCACAGCTCCCACGCCCGAAGAGCCAGGAGGGAAAGCCGTGCCTCGTTGGAAAGCTCTTTGGCAGCCGCTTGCGTGGCCCCACAGCCCGTGGCGCTGCGGGCTTTGCGGCGGCCGTCAGCTTAGGCGCCACCGGCGCCCACCTGGCGCCGCCGCGCCAGCCTGCGAAGCCTTTTCCGGTAGGGCCGTGGCTCTGGCCACAGCTCCCACGCCCGAAGAGCCAGGAGGGAAAGCCGTGCCTCGTTGGAAAGCTCTTTGGCAGCCGCTCGCGTGGCCCCACAGCCTGTGGGGCTGCGGGCTTTGCGGCGGCCGTCAGCCTCGGCGCCACCGGCGCCCACGTGGCGCCGCCGTGCCAGCCTGCGAAGCATTTTCCGGTAGGGCCGCGGCTCTGGCCACAGCTCCCACGCCCGAAGAGCGAGGATGGAAAGCCACGCCTCGTTGGAAAGCCCTTTGGCAGCCGCTCGCGTGGCCCCACAGCCCGTGGGGCTGCGGGCTTTGCGGCGGCCGTCAGCCTCGGCGCCACCGGCGCCCACCTGGCGCCGCCGCGCCAGCCTGCGAAGCATTTTCCGGTAGGGCCGCGGCTCTGGCCAAAGCTCCCACGCTTGAAGAGCCAGGAGGGAAAGCCGTGCCTCGTTGGAAAGCTCTTTGGCAGCCGCTCGCGTGGCCCCAAAGCCCGTGGGGCTGCGGGCTTTGCGGCGGCCGTCAGCCTTTGCGACACTGTAGCCCACGTTGCGCCACTGCGCCAGCCTGCGAAGCATTTTCCGGTAGGGCCGCGGCTCTGGCCACAGCTCCCACGCCCGAAGAGCCAGGAGGGAAAGCCGTGCCTCGTTGGAAAGCTCTTTGGCAGGCGCTCGCGTGGCCCCGCAGCCCGTGGGGCTGCGGGCTTTGCGGCGTCCGTCAGCCTCGGAACCACCGGCGCCCACGTGGCGCCGCCGCGCCAGCCTGCGAAGCATTTTCGGGTAGGGCCGCGGCTGTGGCCACAGCTCCCACGCCCGAAGAGCCAGGAGGGAAAGCCGTGCCTCGTTGGAAAGTTCTTTGGCAGCCGCTCGCGTGGCCCCACAGCCCATGGGGCTGCGGGCTTTGCGGCGGCCATCAGCCTCGGCGCCACCGGCGCCCACCTGGCGCCGCCGCGCCAGCCTGCAAAGCATTTTCCTGTAGGGCCGCGGCTCTGGCCACAGCTCCCACGCCCGAAGAGCCAGGAGGGAAAGCCGTGCCTCGTTGGAAAGCACTTTGGCAGCCGCTCGCGTGGCCCCACAGCCCGTGGGGCTGCGGGCTTTGCGGCGGCCATCAGCCTCGGCGACACCGGCGCCCACGTGGCGCCGCCGCGCCAGCCTGCAAAGCATTTTCGGGTAGGGCCGCGGCTGTGGCCACAGCTCCCTCGCCCGAAGAGCCAGGAGGGAAAGCCGTGCCTCGTTGGAAAGCTCTTTCGCAGCCGCTCGCGTGGCCCCACAGCCCGTGGGGCTGCGGGCTTTGCAGCGGCCGTCAGCTTAGGCGCCACCGGCGCCCACCTGGCGCCGCCGCGCCAGCCTGCGAAGCATTTTCCGGTAGGGCCGTGGCTCTGGCCTCAGCTCCCACGCCCGAAGAGCGAGGAGGGAAAGCCGTGCCTCGTTGGAAAGCTCTTTGGCAGCCGCTCGCGTGGCCCCACAGCCTGTGGGGCTGCGGGCTTTGCGGCGCCCGTCAGCCTCGGCACCACCGGCGCCCACCTGGCGCCGCCGCACCAGCCTGCGAAGCATTTTCCAGTAGGGCCGCGGCTCTGGCCACAGCTCCTACGCCCGAAGAGCCAGGAGGGAAAGCCGTGCCTCGTTGGAAAGCTCTTTGGCAGCCGCTCGCGTGGCCCCACAGCGTGTGGGGCTGCGGGCTTTGCGGCGGCCGTCAGCCTCGGCGCCACCGGCGCCCACCTGGCGCCGCCGTGCCAGCCTGCGAAGCATTTTCCGGTAGGGCCGCGGCTCTGGCCACAGCTCCCACGCCCGAAGAGCCAGGAGGGAAAGCCGTGCCTCGTTGGAAATCTCTTTGGCAGGCGCTCGCATGGCCCCACAGCCCGTGGGGCTGCGGGCTTTGCGGCGGCCGTCAGCCTCGGCACCACCGGCGCCCACGTGGCGCTGCCGCACCAGCCTGTGAAGCATTTTCCGGTAGGGCCGCGGCTCTGGCCACAGCTCCCACGCCCGAAAAGCGAGGATGGAAAGCCGCGCCTCGTTAGAAAGCCCTTTGGCAGCCGCTCGCGTGGCCCCACAGCCCGTGGGGCTGCGGGCTTTGCGGCGGCCGTCAGCTTCGGCGCCACCGGCACCCACCTGGCGCAGCCGCGCCAGCCTGCGAAGCATTTTCCGGTAGGGCCGCGGCTCTGGCCACAGCTCCCACGCCCGAAGAGCCAGGAGGGAAAGCCGTGCCTCGTTGGAAAGCTCTTTGGCAGCCGCTCGCGTGGCCCCACAGCCCGTGGCGCTGCGGGCTTTGCGGCGGCCGTCAGCTTAGGCGCCACCGGCGCCCACGTGTCGCCGCCGCGCCAGCCTGCGAAGCCTTTTCCGGTAGGGCCGTGGCTCTGGCCACAGCTCCCACGCCCGAAGAGCCAGGAGGGAAAGCCGTGCCTCGTTGGAAAGCTCTTTGGCAGCCGCTCGCGTGGCCCCACAGCGTGTGGGGCTGCGGGCTTTGCGGCGGCCGTCAGCCTCGGCGCCACCGGCGCCCATGTGGCGCCGCCGTGCCAGCCTGCGAAGCATTTTCCGGTAGGGCCGCGGCTCTGGCCACAGCTCCCACGCCCGAAGAGCGAGGATGGAAAGCCACGCCTCGTTGGAAAGCCCTTTGGCAGCCGCTCGCGTGGCCCCACAGCCCGTGGGGCTGCGGGCTTTGCGGCGGCCGTCAGCCTCGGCGCCACCGGCGCCCACCTGGCGCCGCCGCGCCAGCCTGCGAAGCATTTTCCGGTAGGGCCGCGGCTCTGTCCACAGCTCCCACGCCCGAAGACCAAGGATGGAAAGCCGTGCCTCGTTGGAAAGCTCTTTGGCAGCCGCTCGCGTGGCCCCACAGCCCGTGGGGCTGCGGGCTTTGCGGCGGCCGTCAGCCTTGGCGCCACCGGCGCCCACGTGGTGCAGCCGTGCCAGCCTGCGAAGCATTTTCCGGTAGGGCCGCGGCTCTGGCCAAAGCTCCCACGCTTGAAGAGCCAGGAGGGAAAGCCGTGCCTCGTTGGAAAGCTCTTTGGCAGCCGCTCGCGTGGCCCCAAAGCCCGTGGGGCTGCGGGCTTTGCGGCGGCCGTCAGCCTTTGCGACACTGTAGCCCACGTAGCGCCACTGCGCCAGCCTGCGAAGCATTTTCCGGTAGGGCCGCGGCTCTGGCCACAGCTCCCACGCCCGAAGAGCCAGGAGGGAAAGCCGTGCCTCGTTAGAAAGCTCTTTGGCAGGCGCTCGCGTGGCCCCGCAGCCCGTGGGGCTGCGGGCTTTGCGGCGTCCGTCAGCCTCGGCACCACCGGCGCCCACCTGGCGCCGCCGCACCAGCCTGCGAAGCATTTTCCGGTAGGGCCGCGGCTCTGGCCACAGCTCCTACGCCCGAAGAGCCAGGAGGGAAAGCCGTGCCTCATTGGAAAGTTCTTTGGCAGCCGCTCGCGTGGCCCCACAGCACATGGGGCTGCGGGCTTTGCGGCGGCCATCAGCCTCGGCGCCACCGGCGCCCACCTGGCGCCGCCGCGCCAGCCTGCGAAGCATTTTCCTGTAGGGCCGCGGCTCTGGCCACAGCTCCCATGCCCGAAGAGCCAGGAGGGAAAGCCGTGCCTCGTTGGAAAGCTCTTTGGCAGCCGCTCGCGTGGCCCCACAGCCCGTGGGGCTGCGGGCTTTGCGGCGGCCATCAGCCTCGGCGACACCGGCGCCCACGTGGCGCCGCCGCGCCAGCCTGCGAAGCATTTTCCGGTAGGGCCGCGGCTCTGGCCACAGCTCCCACGACCGAAAAGCCAGGAGGGAAAGCCATGCCTCGTTGGAAAGCTCTTTGGCAGTCGCTCGCGTGGCCCCACAGCCCGTGGGGCTGCAGGCTTTGCGGCGGCCGTCAGCCTCGGCGACACCCGCGCCCATCTTGCTCCGCTGCGTCAGCCTGCGAAGCATTTTCCGGTAGGGGCGCGGCTCTGGCCACAGCTCCCACGCCCGAAGAGCCAGGAGGGAAAGCCGTGCCTCGTTGGAAAGCTCTTTGGCAGCCGCTCGCGTGGGCCCACAGCCCGTGGGGCTGCGGGCTTTGCGTCGGCCGTCAGCCTCAGCGCCACCGGCGCCCACCTTGCTCTGCTGCGTCAGCCTGCGAAGCATTTTCTGGTAGGGCCGCAACTCTGGCCACAGCTCCCACGCCCGAAGAGCCAGGAGGGAAAGCCGTGCCTCGTTGGAAAGCTCTTTGGCAGCCGCTCGCGTGACCCCAGAGACCATGGGGCTGCGGGCTTTGCGGCGGCCGTCAGCCTCGGCGCCACCGGCGCCCACCTGGCGCCGCCGCGCCAGCCTGCGAAGCATTTTCCTGTAGGGCCGCGGCTCTGGCCACAGCTCCCACGCCCGAAGAGCCAGGAGGGAAAGCCGTGCCTCGTTGGAAAGCTCTTTGGCAGCCGCTCGCGTGGCCCCACAGCCCGTGGGGCTGCGGGCTTTGCGGCGGCTCTAGCCTCGGAGCCACCAGCGCCCACGTGACGCCGCCGCACCAGCCTGCGAAGCATTTTCCGGTAGGGCCGCGGCTCTGGCCACAGCTCCCACACCCGAAGAGCCAGGAGGGAAAGCCGTGCCTCGTTGGAAATCTCTTTGGCAGCCGCTCGCGTGGCCCCACAGCCTGTGGGGCTGCGGGCTTTGCGGCGGCCATCAGCCTCGGCGACACCGGCGCACACGTGGCGCCGCCGCGCCAGCCTGCGAAGCATTTTCCGGTAGCGCCTCGGCTCTGGCCACAGCTCCCACGCCCGAAGAGCCAGGAGGGAAAGCCGTGCCTCGTTGGAAAGCTCTTTGGCAGCCGCTCGCGTGGCCCCACAGCCCGTGGGGCTGCGGGCTTTGCGGCGGCCGTCAGCCTCGGCACCACCGGCGCCCACGTGGCGCTGCTGTGCCAGCCTGCGAAGCATTTTCCGGTAGGGCCGCGGCTCTGGCCACAGCTCCCACGCCCGAAGAGCGAGGATGGAAAGCCGTGCCTCGTTGGAAAGCCCTTTGGCAGCCGCTCGCGTGGCCCCACAGCCCGTGGGGCTGCGGGCTTTGCGGCGGCCGTCAGCCTCGGCGCCACCGGCGCCCACCTGGCGCCGCCGCGCCAGCCTGCGAAGCATTTTCCGGTAGGGCCGCGGCTCTGGCCACAGCTCCCACGCCCGAAGAGCCAGGAGGGAAAGCCATGCCTCGTTGGAAAGCTCTTTGGCAGCCGCTCGCGTGGCCCCACAGCTGGTAGGGCTGCGGGCTTTGCGGCGGCTCTCAGCCTCGGAGCCACCAGCGCCCACGTGACGCCGCCGCACCAGCCTGCGAAGCATTTTCCGGTAGGGCCGCGGCTCTGGCCACAGCTCCTACGCCCGAAGAGCCAGGAGGGAAAGCCGTGCCTCGTTGGAAATCTCTTTGGCAGCCGCTCGAGTGGCCCCACAGCCCGTGGGGCTGCGGGCTTTGCGGCGGCCATCAGCCTCGGCGACACCGGCGCCCAGGCTGGCGCCGCCGCGCCAGCCTGCGAAGCATTTTCCGGTAGCGCCTCGGCTCTGGCCACAGCTCCCACGCCCGAAGAGCCAGGAGGGAAACCCGTGCCTCGTTGGAAAGCTCTTTGGCAGCCGCTCGCGTGGCCCCACAGACCATGGGGCTGCGGGCTTTGCGGCGGCCATCAGCCTCGGCGTCACCGGGACCCACCTTGCTCTGCTGCGTCAGCCTGCGAAGCATTTTCTGGTAGGGCCACGGCTCTGGCCACAGCTCCCACGCCCGAAGAGCAAGGATGGAAAGCCGTGCCTCATTGGAAAGCTCTTTGGCAGGCGCTCGCGTGGCCCCACAGCCCGTGGGGCTGCGGGCTTTGCGGCGTCCGTCAGCCTCGGCACCACCGGCGCCCACGTGGCGCCGCCGCGCCAGCCTGCGAAGCATTTTCGGGTAGGGCCGCGGCTGTGGCCACAGCTCCCACGCCCGAAGAGCCAGGAGGGAAAGCCGTGCCTCGTTGGAAAGCTCTTTCGCAGCCGCTCGCGTGGCCCCACAGCCCGTGGGGCTGCGGGCTTTGTGGCGGCCGTCAGCTTAGGCGCCACCGGCGCCCACCTGGCGCCGCCGCGCCAGCCTGCGAAGCATTTTCCGGTAGGGCCGTGGTTCTGGCCTCAGCTCCCACGCCCGAAGAGCCAGGAGGGAAAGCCGTGCCTCGTTGGAAAGCTCTTTGGCAGCCGCTCGCATGGCCCCACAGCCTGTGGGGCTGCGGGCTTTGCGGCGCCCGTCAGCCTCGGCACCACCGGCGCCCACCTGGCGCCGCCGCACCAGCCTGCGAAGCATTTTCCAGTAGGGCCGCGGCTCTGGCCACAGCTCCTACGCCCGAAGAGCCAGGAGGGAAAGCCGTGCCTCATTGGAAAGTTCTTTGGCAGCCGCTCGCGTGGCCCCACAGCACATGGGGCTGCGGGCTTTGCGGCGGCCATCAGCCTCGGCGCCACCGGCGCCCACCTGGCGCCGCCGCGCAAGCCTGCGAAGCATTTTCCTGTAGGGCCGCGGCTCTGGCCACAGCTCCCACGCCCGAAGAGCCAGGAGGGAAAGCCGTGCCTCGTTGGAAAGCTCTTTGGCAGCCGCTCGCGTGGCCCCACAGCCCGTGGGGCTGCGGGCTTTGCGGCGGCCATCAGCCTCGGCGACACCGGCGCCCACGTGGCGCCGCCGCGCCAGCCTGCGAAGCATTTTCCGGTAGGGCCGCGGCTCTGGCCACAGCTCCCACGCCCGAAGAGCCAGGAGGGAAAGCCGTGCCTCGTTGGAAAGCACTTTGGCAGCCGCTCGCGTGGCCCCACAGCCCGTGGGGCTGCGGGCTTTGCGGCGGCCATCAGCCTCGGCGACACCGGCGCCCACGTGGCGCCGCCGCGCCAGCCTGCAAAGCATTTTCGGGTAGGGCCGCGGCTGTGGCCACAGCTCCCTCGCCCGAAGAGCCAGGAGGGAAAGCCGTGCCTCGTTGGAAAGCTCTTTCGCAGCCGCTCGCGTGGCCCCACAGCCCGTGGGGCTGCGGGCTTTGTGGCGGCCGTCAGCTTAGGCGCCACCGGCGCCCACCTGGCGCCGCCGCGCCAGCCTGCGAAGCATTTTCTGGTACGGCCGTGGCTCTGGCCTCAGCTCCCACGCCCGAAGAGCGAGGAGGGAAAGCCGTGCCTCGTTGGAAAGCTCTTTGGCAGCCGCTCGCGTGGCCCCACAGCCTGTGGGGCTGCGGGCTTTGCGGCGCCCGTCAGCCTCGGCACCACCGGCGCCCACGTGGCGCTGCCGCACCAGCCTGTGAAGCATTTTCCGGTAGGGCCGCGGCTCTGGCCACAGCTCCCACGCCCGAAAAGCGAGGATGGAAAGCCGCGCCTCGTTAGAAAGCCCTTTGGCAGCCGCTCGCGTGGCCCCACAGCCCGTGGGGCTGCGGGCTTTGCGGCGGCCGTCAGCTTCGGCGCCACCGGCACCCACCTGGCGCAGCCGCGCCAGCCTGCGAAGCATTTTCCGGTAGGGCCGCGGCTCTGGCCACAGCTCCCACGCCCGAAGAGCCAGGAGGGAAAGCCGTGCCTCGTTGGAAAGCTCTTTGGCAGCCGCTCGCGTGGCCCCACAGCCCGTGGCGCTGCGGGCTTTGCGGCGGCCGTCAGCTTAGGCGCCACCGGCGCCCACCTGGCGCCGCCGCGCCAGCCTGCGAAGCCTTTTCCGGTAGGGCCGTGGCTCTGGCCACAGCTCCCACGCCCGAAGAGCCAGGAGGGAAAGCCGTGCCTCGTTGGAAAGCTCTTTGGCAGCCGCTCGCGTGGCCCCACAGCGTGTGGGGCTGCGGGCTTTGCGGCGGCCGTCAGCCTCGGCGCCACCGGCGCCCACCTGGCGCCGCCGCGCCAGCCTGCGAAGCATTTTCCGGTAGGGCCGCGGCTCTGTCCACAGCTCCCACGCCCGAAGACCAAGGATGGAAAGCCGTGCCTCGTTGGAAAGCTCTTTGGCAGCCGCTCGCGTGGCCCCACAGCCCGTGGGGCTGCGGGCTTTGCGGCGGCCGTCAGCCTTGGCGCCACCGGCGCCCACGTGGTGCAGCCGTGCCAGCCTGCGAAGCATTTTCCGGTAGGGCCGCGGCTCTGGCCAAAGCTCCCACGCTTGAAGAGCCAGGAGGGAAAGCCGTGCCTCGTTGGAAAGCTCTTTGGCAGCCGCTTGCGTGGCCCCAAAGCCCGTGGGGCTGCGGGCTTTGCGGCGGCCGTCAGCCTTTGCGACACTGTAGCCCACGTAGCGCCACTGCGCCAGCCTGCGAAGCATTTTCCGGTAGGGCCGCGGCTCTGGCCACAGCTCCCACGCCCGAAGAGCCAGGAGGGAAAGCCGTGCCTCGTTAGAAAGCTCTTTGGCAGGCGCTCGCGTGGCCCCGCAGCCCGTGGGGCTGCGGGCTTTGCGGCGTCCGTCAGCCTCGGCACCACCGGCGCCCACCTGGCGCCGCCGCACCAGCCTGCGAAGCATTTTCCGGTAGGGCCGCGGCTCTGGCCACAGCTCCTACGCCCGAAGAGCCAGGAGGGAAAGCCGTGCCTCATTGGAAAGTTCTTTGGCAGCCGCTCGCGTGGCCCCACAGCACATGGGGCTGCGGGCTTTGCGGCGGCCATCAGCCTCGGCGCCACCGGCGCCCACCTGGCGCCGCCGCGCCAGCCTGCGAAGCATTTTCCTGTAGGGCCGCGGCTCTGGCCACAGCTCCCATGCCCGAAGAGCCAGGAGGGAAAGCCGTGCCTCGTTGGAAAGCTCTTTGGCAGCCGCTCGCGTGGCCCCACAGCCCGTGGGGCTGCGGGCTTTGCGGCGGCCATCAGCCTCGGCGACACCGGCGCCCACGTGGCGCCGCCGCGCCAGCCTGCGAAGCATTTTCCGGTAGGGCCGCGGCTCTGGCCACAGCTCCCACGACCGAAAAGCCAGGAGGGAAAGCCATGCCTCGTTGGAAAGCTCTTTGGCAGTCGCTCGCGTGGCCCCACAGCCCGTGGGGCTGCAGGCTTTGCGGCGGCCGTCAGCCTCGGCGACACCCGCGCCCATCTTGCTCCGCTGCGTCAGCCTGCGAAGCATTTTCCGGTAGGGGCGCGGCTCTGGCCACAGCTCCCACGCCCGAAGAGCCAGGAGGGAAAGCCGTGCCTCGTTGGAAAGCTCTTTGGCAGCCGCTCGCGTGGGCCCACAGCCCGTGGGGCTGCGGGCTTTGCGTCGGCCGTCAGCCTCAGCGCCACCGGCGCCCACCTTGCTCTGCTGCGTCAGCCTGCGAAGCATTTTCTGGTAGGGCCGCAACTCTGGCCACAGCTCCCACGCCCGAAGAGCCAGGAGGGAAAGCCGTGCCTCGTTGGAAAGCTCTTTGGCAGCCGCTCGCGTGACCCCAGAGACCATGGGGCTGCGGGCTTTGCGGCGGCCGTCAGCCTCGGCGCCACCGGCGCCCACCTGGCGCCGCCGCGCCAGCCTGCGAAGCATTTTCCTGTAGGGCCGCGGCTCTGGCCACAGCTCCCACGCCCGAAGAGCCAGGAGGGAAAGCCGTGCCTCGTTGGAAAGCTCTTTGGCAGCCGCTCGCGTGGCCCCACAGCCCGTGGGGCTGCGGGCTTTGCGGCGGCTCTAGCCTCGGAGCCACCAGCGCCCACGTGACGCCGCCGCACCAGCCTGCGAAGCATTTTCCGGTAGGGCCGCGGCTCTGGCCACAGCTCCCACACCCGAAGAGCCAGGAGGGAAAGCCGTGCCTCGTTGGAAATCTCTTTGGCAGCCGCTCGCGTGGCCCCACAGCCTGTGGGGCTGCGGGCTTTGCGGCGGCCATCAGCCTCGGCGACACCGGCGCACACGTGGCGCCGCCGCGCCAGCCTGCGAAGCATTTTCCGGTAGCGCCTCGGCTCTGGCCACAGCTCCCACGCCCGAAGAGCCAGGAGGGAAAGCCGTGCCTCGTTGGAAAGCTCTTTGGCAGCCGCTCGCGTGGCCCCACAGCCCGTGGGGCTGCGGGCTTTGCGGCGGCCGTCAGCCTCGGCACCACCGGCGCCCACGTGGCGCTGCTGTGCCAGCCTGCGAAGCATTTTCCGGTAGGGCCGCGGCTCTGGCCACAGCTCCCACGCCCGAAGAGCGAGGATGGAAAGCCGTGCCTCGTTGGAAAGCCCTTTGGCAGCCGCTCGCGTGGCCCCACAGCCCGTGGGGCTGCGGGCTTTGCGGCGGCCGTCAGCCTCGGCGCCACCGGCGCCCACCTGGCGCCGCCGCGCCAGCCTGCGAAGCATTTTCCGGTAGGGCCGCGGCTCTGGCCACAGCTCCCACGCCCGAAGAGCCAGGAGGGAAAGCCATGCCTCGTTGGAAAGCTCTTTGGCAGCCGCTCGCGTGGCCCCACAGCTGGTAGGGCTGCGGGCTTTGCGGCGGCTCTCAGCCTCGGAGCCACCAGCGCCCACGTGACGCCGCCGCACCAGCCTGCGAAGCATTTTCCGGTAGGGCCGCGGCTCTGGCCACAGCTCCTACGCCCGAAGAGCCAGGAGGGAAAGCCGTGCCTCGTTGGAAATCTCTTTGGCAGCCGCTCGAGTGGCCCCACAGCCCGTGGGGCTGCGGGCTTTGCGGCGGCCATCAGCCTCGGCGACACCGGCGCCCAGGCTGGCGCCGCCGCGCCAGCCTGCGAAGCATTTTCCGGTAGCGCCTCGGCTCTGGCCACAGCTCCCACGCCCGAAGAGCCAGGAGGGAAACCCGTGCCTCGTTGGAAAGCTCTTTGGCAGCCGCTCGCGTGGCCCCACAGACCATGGGGCTGCGGGCTTTGCGGCGGCCATCAGCCTCGTCGTCACCGGGACCCACCTTGCTCTGCTGCGTCAGCCTGCGAAGCATTTTCTGGTAGGGCCACGGCTCTGGCCACAGCTCCCACGCCCGAAGAGCAAGGATGGAAAGCCGTGCCTCATTGGAAAGCTCTTTGGCAGGCGCTCGCGTGGCCCCACAGCCCGTGGGGCTGCGGGCTTTGCGGCGTCCGTCAGCCTCGGCACCACCGGCGCCCACGTGGCGCCGCCGCGCCAGCCTGCGAAGCATTTTCGGGTAGGGCCGCGGCTGTGGCCACAGCTCCCACGCCCGAAGAGCCAGGAGGGAAAGCCGTGCCTCGTTGGAAAGCTCTTTCGCAGCCGCTCGCGTGGCCCCACAGCCCGTGGGGCTGCGGGCTTTGTGGCGGCCGTCAGCTTAGGCGCCACCGGCGCCCACCTGGCGCCGCCGCGCCAGCCTGCGAAGCATTTTCCGGTAGGGCCGTGGTTCTGGCCTCAGCTCCCACGCCCGAAGAGCCAGGAGGGAAAGCCGTGCCTCGTTGGAAAGCTCTTTGGCAGCCGCTCGCATGGCCCCACAGCCTGTGGGGCTGCGGGCTTTGCGGCGCCCGTCAGCCTCGGCACCACCGGCGCCCACCTGGCGCCGCCGCACCAGCCTGCGAAGCATTTTCCAGTAGGGCCGCGGCTCTGGCCACAGCTCCTACGCCCGAAGAGCCAGGAGGGAAAGCCGTGCCTCATTGGAAAGTTCTTTGGCAGCCGCTCGCGTGGCCCCACAGCACATGGGGCTGCGGGCTTTGCGGCGGCCATCAGCCTCGGCGCCACCGGCGCCCACCTGGCGCCGCCGCGCAAGCCTGCGAAGCATTTTCCTGTAGGGCCGCGGCTCTGGCCACAGCTCCCACGCCCGAAGAGCCAGGAGGGAAAGCCGTGCCTCGTTGGAAAGCTCTTTGGCAGCCGCTCGCGTGGCCCCACAGCCCGTGGGGCTGCGGGCTTTGCGGCGGCCATCAGCCTCGGCGACACCGGCGCCCACGTGGCGCCGCCGCGCCAGCCTGCGAAGCATTTTCCGGTAGGGCCGCGGCTCTGGCCACAGCTCCCACGACCGAAAAGCCAGGAGGGAAAGCCATGCCTCGTTGGAAAGCTCTTTGGCAGTCGCTCGCGTGGCCCCACAGCCCGTGGGGCTGCAGGCTTTGCGGCGGCCGTCAGCCTCGGCGACACCCGCGCCCATCTTGCTCCGCTGCGTCAGCCTGCGAAGCATTTTCCGGTAGGGGCGCGGCTCTGGCCACAGCTCCCACGCCCGAAGAGCCAGGAGGGAAAGCCGTGCCTCGTTGGAAAGCTCTTTGGCAGCCGCTCGCGTGGCCCCACAGCCCGTGGGGCTGCGGGCTTTGCGTCGGCCGTCAGCCTCAGCGCCACCGGCGCCCACCTTGCTCTGCTGCGTCAGCCTGCGAAGCATTTTCTGGTAGGGCCGCGGCTCTGGCCACAGCTCCCACGCCCGAAGAGCCAGGAGGGAAAGCCGTGCCTCGTTGGAAAGCTCTTTGGCAGCCGCTCGCGTGACCCCACAGCCCATGGGGCTGCGGGCTTTGCGGCGGCCGTCAGCCTCGGCGCCACCGGCGCCCACCTGGCGCCGCCGCGCCAGCCTGCGAAGCATTTTCCTGTAGGGCCGCGGCTCTGGCCACAGCTCCCACGCCCGAAGAGCCAGGAAGGAAAGCCGTGCCTCGTTGGAAAGCTCTTTGGCAGCCGCTCGCGTGGCCCCACAGCCCGTGGGGCTGCGGGCTTTGCGGCGGCTGTCAGCCTCGGCGTCTACGGCGCCCACTTGGCGCCGCTGCACCAGCCTGCGAAGCATTTTCCGGTAGGGCCGAGGCTCTGTCCACAGCTCCCTCGCCCGAAGAGCGAGGATGGAAAGCCGTGCCTCGTTGGAAAGCACTTTGGCAGCAACTCGCATGGCCCCACAGCCCGTGGGGCTGCGGGCTTTGCGGCGGCCATCAGCCTCGGCGACACCGGCGCCCACGTGGCGCCGCCGCGCCAGCCTACGAAGCATTTTTCAGGTAGGGCCGCGGCTCTGGCCACAGCTCCCACGCCCGAAGACCAAGGAGGGAAAGCCGTGCCTTGTTGGAAATCTCTTTGGCAGCCGCTCGCGTGGCCCCACAGCCCGTGGGGCTGCGGGCTTTGCGGCGGCCATCAGCCTCGGTGCCACCGGCGCCCACGTGGCGCCGCCGCGCCAGCCTGCGAAGCATTTTCCGGTATCGCCACGGCTCTGGCCACAGCTCCCACACCCGAAGAGCCAGGAGGGAAAGCCGTGCCTCGTTGGAAAGCTCTTTGGCAGCCGCTCGCGTGGCCCCACAGACCATGGGGCTGCGGGCTTTGCGGCGGCCATCAGCCTCGGCGTCACCGGGACCCACCTTGCTCTGCTGCGTCAGCCTGCGAAGCATTTTCTGGTAGGGCCACGGCTCTGGCCACAGCTCCCACGCCCGAAGAGCAAGGATGGAAAGCCGTGCCTCATTGGAAAGCTCTTTGGCAGCCGCTCGCGTGGCCCCACAGCCCGTGGGGCTGCGGGCTTTGCGGCGGCTCTAGCCTCGGAGCCACCAGCGCCCACGTGACGCCGCCGCACCAGCCTGCGAAGCATTTTCCGGTAGGGCCGCGGCTCTGGCCACAGCTCCTACGCCCGAAGAGCCAGGAGGGAAAGCCGTGCCTCGTTGGAAAGCCCTTTGGCAGCCGCTCGCGTGGCCCCACAGCCTGTGGGGCTGCGGGCTTTGCGGCGGCCATCAGCCTCGGCGACACCGGCGCCCACGTGGCGCCGCCGCGCCAGCCTGCGAAGCATTTTCCGGTAGCGCCTCGGCTCTGGCCACAGCTCCCACGCCCGAAGAGCCAGGAGGGAAAGCCGTGCCTCGTTGGAAAGCTCTTTGGCAGCCGCTCGCGTGGCCCCACAGCCCGTGGGGCTGCGGGCTTTGCGGCGGCCGTCAGCCTCGGCACCACCGGCGCCCACGTGGCGCTGCTGTGCCAGCCTGCGAAGCATTTTCCGGTAGGGCCGCGGCTCTGGCCACAGCTCCCACGCCCGAAGAGCGAGGATGGAAAGCCGTGCCTCGTTGGAAAGCCCTTTGGCAGCCGCTCGCGTGGCCCCACAGCCTGTGGGGCTGCGGGCTTTGCGGCGGCCGTCAGCCTCGGCGCCACCGGCGCCCACCTGGCGCCGCCGCGCCAGCCTGCGAAGCATTTTCCGGTAGGGCTGCGGCTCTGGCCACAGCTCCCACGCCCGAAGAGCCAGGAGGGAAAGCCATGCCTCGTTGGAAAGCTCTTTGGCAGCCGCTCGCGTGGCCCCACAGCTGGTAGGGCTGCGGGCTTTGCGGCGGCTCTCAGCCTCGGAGCCACC
Source organism: Chroicocephalus ridibundus (assembly GCF_963924245.1). Taxonomy (NCBI): domain Eukaryota; kingdom Metazoa; phylum Chordata; class Aves; order Charadriiformes; family Laridae; genus Chroicocephalus; species Chroicocephalus ridibundus. The sequence continues at coordinate 364,289 of NW_026961651.1, forward strand.
AGCGCCCACGTGACGCCGCCGCACCAGCCTGCGAAGCATTTTCCGGTAGGGCCGCGGCTCTGGCCACAGCTCCTACGCCCGAAGAGCCAGGAGGGAAAGCCGTGCCTCGTTGGAAATCTCTTTGGCAGCCGCTCGAGTGGCCCCACAGCCCGTGGGGCTGCGGGCTTTGCGGCGGCCATCAGCCTCGGCGACACCGGCGCCCACGTGGCGCCGCCGCGCCAGCCTGCGAAGCATTTTCCGGTAGCGCCTCGGCTCTGGCCACAGCTCCCACGCCCGAAGAGCCAGGAGGGAAAGCCGTGCCTCGTTGGAAAGCTCTTTGGCAGCCGCTCGCGTGGCCCCACAGACCATGGGGCTGCGGGCTTTGCGGCGGCCATCAGCCTCGGCGTCACCGGGACCCACCTTGCTCTGCTGCGTCAGCCTGCGAAGCATTTTCTGGTAGGGCCACGGCTCTGGCCACAGCTCCCACGCCCGAAGAGCAAGGATGGAAAGCCGTGCCTCATTGGAAAGCTCTTTGGCAGCCGCTCGCGTGGCCCCACAGCCCGTGGGGCTGCGGGCTTTGCGGCGGCTCTAGCCTCGGAGCCACCAGCGCCCACGTGACGCCGCCGCACCAGCCTGCGAAGCATTTTCCGGTAGGGCCGCGGCTCTGGCCACAGCTCCTACGCCCGAAGAGCCAGGAGGGAAAGCCGTGCCTCGTTGGAAATCTCTTTGGCAGCCGCTCGCGTGGCCCCACAGCCCGTGGGGCTGCGGGCTTTGCGGCGGCCATCAGCCTCGGCGACACCGGCGCCCACGTGACGCCGCCACGCCAGCCTGCGAAGCATTTTCCGGTAGGGCCGCGGCTCTGGCCACAGCTCCCACGCCCGAAGAGCCAGGAGGGAAAGCCGTGCCTCGTTGGAAAGCTCTTTGGCAGCCGCTCGCGTGGCCCCACAGCCCGAGGGGCTGCGGGCTTTGCGGCGGCCATCAGCCTCGGCGTCACCGGGACCCACCTGGCGCCGCCGCGCCAGCCTGCAAAGCATTTTCGGGTAGGGCCGCGTCTCTGACCACAGCTCCCACGCCCAAAGAGCCAAGAGGGAAAGCCGTGCCTCGTTGGAAAGCTCTTTGGCAGCCGCTCGCGTGGCCCCACAGCCCGTGGGGCTGCGGGCTTTGCGGCGGCCGTCAGCCTCGGCGTCAACGGCGCCCACTTGGCGCCGCTGCACCAGCCTGCGAAGCATTTTCCGGTAGGGCCGAGGCTCTGTCCACAGCTCCCTCGCCCGAAGAGCAAGGATGGAAAGCCGTGCCTCGTTGGAAAGCACTTTGGCAGCAACTCGCATGGCCCCACAGCCCGTGGGGCTGCGGGCTTTGCGGCGGCCATCAGCCTCGGCGACACCGGCGCCCACGTGGCGCCGCCGCGCCAGCCTACGAAGCATTTTTCGGGTAGGGCCGTGGCTCTGGCCACAGCTCCCACGCCCGAAGACCAAGGAGGGAAAGCCGTGCCTCGTTGGAAATCTCTTTGGCAGCCGCTCGCGTGGCCCCACAGCCCGTGGGGCTGCGGGCTTTTCGGCGGCCATCAGCCTCGGCGACACCGGCGCCCACGTGGCGCCGCCGCGCCAGCCTGCGAAGCATTTTCCGGTAGCGCCTCGGCTCTGGCCACAGCTCCCACACCCGAAGAGCCAGGAGGGAAAGCCGTGCCTCGTTGGAAAGCTCTTTGGCAGCCGCTCGCGTGGCCCCACAGCCCGTGGGGCTGCGGGCTTTGCGGCGGCTCTCAGCCTCGGAGCCACCAGCGCCCACGTGACGCCGCCGCACCAGCCTGCAAAGCATTTTCCGGTAGGGCCGCGGCTCTGGCCACAGCTCCTACGCCCGAAGAGCCAGGAGGGAAAGCCGTGCCTCGTTGGAAATCTCTTTGGCAGCCGCTCGCGTGGCCCCACAGCCCGTGGGGCTGCGGGCTTTGCGGCGGCCATCAGCCTCGGCGACACCGGCGCCCACGTGGCGCCGCCGCGCCAGCCTGCGAAGCATTTTCCGGAAGGGCCGCGGCTCTGGCCACAGCTCCCACGCCCGAAGAGCCAGGAGGGAAAGACGTGCCTCGTTGGAAAGCTCTTTGGCAGCCGCTGGCGTGGCCCCACAGCCCGTGGGGCTGCGGGCTTTGCGGCGGCCGTCAGCCTCGGCGCCACCGGCGCCCACGTGGCGCTGCTGTGCCAGCCTGCGAAGCATTTTCCGGTAGGGCCGCGGCTCTGGCCACAGCTCCCACGCCCGAAGAGCGAGGATGGAAAGCCGCGCCTCGTTGGAAAGCCCTTTGGCAGCCGCTCGCGTGGCCCCACAGCCCGTGGGGCTGTGGGCTTTGCGGCGGCCGTCAGCCTCGGCGCCACCGGCGCCCACCTGGCGCCGCCGCGCCAGCCTGCGAAGCATTTTCCGGTAGGGCCGCGGCTCTGGCCACAGCTCCCACGCCCGAAGAGCCAGGAGGGAAAGCCATGCCTCGTTGGAAAGCTCTTTGGCAGCCGCTCGCGTGGCCCCACAGCCCGTGGGGCTGCGGGCTTTGCGGCGGCCATCAGCCTCGGAGCCACCAGCGCCCACGTGACGCCGCCGCACCAGCCTGCGAAGCATTTTCCGGTAGGGCCGCGGCTCTGGCCACAGCTCCTACGCCCGAAGAGCCAGGAGGGAAAGCCGTGCCTCGTTGGAAATCTCTTTGGCAGCCGCTCGAGTGGCCCCACAGCCCGTGGGGCTGCGGGCTTTGCGGCGGCCATCAGCCTCATCTCCACCGGCGCCCACCTTCCTCCGCTGCGTCAGCCTGCGAAGCATTTTCCGGTAGGGCCGCGGCTCTGGCCACAGCTCCCACGCCCGAAGAGCGAGGATGGAAAGCCGCGTCTCGGTGGAAAGCCCTTTGGCAGCCGCTCGCGTGGCCCCACAGACCATGGGGCTGCGGGCTTTGTGGCGGCCGTCAGCCTCGGCGCCACCGGCGCCCATTTTGCGCCGCCGCGCCAGCCTGCGAAGCATTTTCCGGTAGGGCCGCGGCTCTGGCCACAGCTCCCACACTTGAAGAGCCAGGAGGGAAAGCCGTGCCTCGTTGGAAAGCTCTTTGGCAGCCGCTCGCGTGGCCCCACAGCCCGTGGGGCTGCGGGCTTTGCGGCGGCCGTCAGCCTCGGCGCCACCGGCGCCCACCTGGCGCCGCCGCGCCCGCCTGCGAAGCATTTTCCGGTAGGGCCGCGGCTCTCGCCACAGCTCCCACACCCGAAGAGCCAGGAGGGAAAGCCGTGCCTCGTTGGAAAGCTCTTTGGCAGCCGCTCGCGTGGCCCCACAGACCATGGGGCTGCGGGCTTTGCGGCGGCCGTCAGCCTCGGCGCCACCGGCGCCCATTTTGCGCCGCCGCGCCAGCCTGCGAAGCATTTTCCGGTAGGGCCGCGGCTCTGGCCACAGCTCCCACACCCGAAGAGCCAGGAGGGAAAGCCGTGCCTCGTTGGAAAGCTCTTTGGCAGCCGCTCGCGTGGCCCCACAGCCCGTGGGGCTGCGGGCTTTGCGGCGGCCGTCAGCCTCGGCGCCACCGGCGCTCACCTTGCTCCGCTGCATCAGCCTGCGAAGCATTTTCCGGTAGGGCCGCAGCTCTGGCCACAGCTCCCACGCCCGAAGAGCCAGGAGGGAAAGCCGTGCCTCGATGGAAAGCTCTTTGGCAGCCGCTCGCGTGGCCCCACAGCCCGTGGGGCTGCGGGCTTTGCGGCGGCCGTCAGCCTCGGCACCACCGGCGCCCACGTGGCGATGCCGCGCCAGCCTGCGAAGCATTTTCCGGTAGGGCCGCGGCTCTGGCCACAGCTCCCACGCCCGAAGAGCGAGGATGGAAAGCCGCGCCTCGTTGGAAAACCCTTTGGCAGCCGCTCACGTGGCCCCACAGCCCGTGGGGCTGCGGGCTTTGCGGCGGCCGTCAGCCTCGGCGCCACTGGCGCCCACCTGGCGACGCCGCGCCAGCCTGCGAAGCATTTTCCGGTAGGGCCGCGGCTCTGGCCACAGCTCCCACACCCGAAGAGCCAGGAGGGAAAGCCGTGCCTCGTTGGAAAGCTCTTTGGCAGCCGCTCGCGTGGCCCCACAGCCCGTGGGGCTGCGGGCTTTGCGGCGGCCGTCAGCCTCGGCGCCACCGGCGCCCACCTTGCTCTGCTGCGCCAGCCTGCGAAGCATTTTCCGGTAGGGCGGCGGCTCTGGCCACAGCTCCCACGCCCGAAGAGCCAGGAGGGAAAGCCGTGCCTCGATGGAAAGCTCTTTGGCAGCCGCTCGCGTGGCCCCACAGCCCGTGGGGCTGCAGGCTTTGCGGCGGCCGTCAGCCTCGGCACCACCGGCGCCCACGTGGCGATGCCGCGCCAGCCTGCGAAGCATTTTCCGGTAGGGCCGCGGCTCTGGCCACAGCTCCCACGCCCGAAGACCGAGGATGGAAAGCCGCGCCTCGTTGGAAAACCCTTTGGCAGCCGCTCGCATGGCCCCACAGCCCGTGGGGCTGCGGGCTTTGCGGCGGCCGTCAGCCTCGGCGCCACTGGCGCACACGTGGCGCCGCCACGCCAGCCTGCGAAGCATTTTCCGGTAGGGCCGCGGCTCTGGCCACAGCTCCCACGCCCGAAGAGCCAGGAGGGAAAGCCATGCCTCGTTGGAAAGCTCTTTGGCAGCCGCTCGCGTGGCCCCACAGCCCGTGGGGCTGCGGGCTTTGCGGCGGCCGTCAGCCTCGGCGTCAACGGCGCCCACTTGGCGCCGCTGCACCAGCCTGCGAAGCATTTTCCGGTAGGGCCGCGGCTCTGGCCACAGCTCCCTCGCCCGAAGAGCAAGGATGGAAAGCCGTGCCTCGTTGGAAAGCACTTTGGCAGCCGCTCGCATGGCCCCACAGCCCGTGGGGCTGCGGGCTTTGCGGCGGCCATCAGCCTCGGCGACACCGGCGCCCACGTGGCGCCGCCGCGCCAGCCTGCGAAGCATTTTCCGGTAGCGCCTCGGCTCTGGCCACAGCTCCCACACCCGAAGAGCCAGGAGGGAAAGCCGTGCCTCGTTTGAAAGCTCTTTGGCAGCCGCTCGCGTGGCCCCACAGCCCGTGGGGCTGCGGGCTTTGCGGCGGCCGTCAGCTTAGGCGCCACCGGCGCCAATGTGGCGCCGCCGCGCCAGCCTGCGAAGCATTTTCCGGTAGGGCCGCAGCTCTGGCCACAGCTCCCACGCCCGAAGACCAAGGAGGGAAAGCCGTGCCTCGTTGGAAAGCTCTTTGGCAGCCGCTCGCGTGGCCCCACAGCCTGGGGGGCTGCGGGCTTTGCGGCGGCCGTCAGCCTCGGCGCCACCGGCGCCCACGTGGCGCCGCCGTGCCAGCCTGCGAAGCATTTTCCGGTAGGGCCGCGGCTCTGGCCACAGCTCCCACGCCCGAAGAGCCAGGAGGGAAAGCCGTGCCTCGTTGGAAAGCTCTTTGGCAGGCGCTCGCATGGCCCCACAGCCTGTGGGGCTGCGGGCTTTGCGGCGGCCGTCAGCCTCGGCACCACCGGCGCCCACGTGGCGCTGCCGCACCAGCCTGTGAAGCATTTTCCGGTACGGCGGCGGCTCTGGCCACAGCTCCCACGCCCGAAAAGCGAGGATGGAAAGCCGCGCCTCGTTGGAAAGCCCTTTGGCAGCCGCTCGCGTGGCCCCACAGCCCGTGGGGCTGCGGGCTTTGCGGCGGCCGTCAGCCTCGGCGCCACCGGGACCCACGTGGCGCCGCCGCGCCAGCCTGCGAAGCATTTTCCGGTAGGGCCGCGGCTCTGGCCACAGCTCCCACGCCCGAAGAGCCAGGAGGGAAAGCCGTGCCTCGTTGGAAAGCTCTTTGGCAGCCGCTCGCGTGGCCCCACAGCCCATGGGGCTGCGGGCTTTGCGGCGGCCGTCAGCCTTGGCGCCACCGGCGCCCACGTGGCACCGCTGCGCCAGCCTGCGAAGCATTTTCGGGTAGGGCCGCGGCTCTGGCCACAGCTCCCACGCCCGAAGAGCCAGGAGGGAAAGCCGTGCCTCGTTGGAAAGCTCTTTGGCAGCCGCTCGCGTGGCCCCACAGACCATGGGGCTGCGGGCTTTGCGGCGGCCGTCAGCCTCGGCGCCACCGGCGCCCACCTTGCTCTGCTGCGTCAGCCTGCGAAGCATTTTCTGGTAGGGCCACGTCTCTGGCCACAGCTCCCACGCCCGAAGAGCCAGGAAGGAAAGCCGTGCCTCATTGGAAAGCTCTTTGGCAGCCGCTAGCGTGGCCCCACAGCCCGTGGGGCTGCGGGCTTTGCGGCGGCCGTCAGCCTCGGCGCCACTGGCGCCCACCTGGCGCCGCCGCGCCAGCCTGCGAAGCATTTTCCGGTAGGGCCGCGGCTCTGGCCACAGCTCCCACGCCCGAAGAGCCAGGAGGGAAAGCCATGCCTCGTTGGAAAGCTCTTTGGCAGCCGCTCGCGTGGCCCCACAGCCCGTGGGGCTGCGGGCTTTGCGGCGGCCGTCAGCCTTTGCGACACTGTAGCCCACGTAGCGCCACTGCGCCAGCCTGTGAAGCATTTTCCGGTAGGGCCGCAGCTCTGGCCACAGCTCCCACGCCCGAAGAGCGAGGATGGAAAGCCGCGCCTCGTTGGAAAGCCCTTTGGCAGCCGCTCGCGTGGCCCCACAGCCCGTGGGGCTGCGGGCTTTGCGGCGGCCGTCAGCCTCGGCGCCACCGGCGCCCACCTGGAGCCGCCGCGCCAGCCTGCGAAGCATTTTCGGGTAGGGCCGCGGCTCTCGCCACAGCTCCCACGCCCGAAGAGCCAGGAGGGAAAGCCGTGCCTCGTTGGAAAGCTCTTTGGCAGCCGCTCGTGTGGCCCCACAGCCCGTGGGGCTGCGGGCTTTGCGGCGGCCGTCAGCCTCGGCGCCACTGGCGCCCACCTGGCGCCGCCGCGCCAGCCTGCGAAGCATTTTCCGGTAGGGCCGCGGCTCTGGCCACAGCTCCCACGCCCGAAGAGCCAGGAGGGAAAGCCATGCCTCGTTGGAAAGCTCTTTGGCAGCCGCTCGCGTGGCCCCACAGCCCGTGGGACTGCGGGCTTTGCGGCGGCCGTCAGCCTTTGCGACACTGTCGCCCACCTGGCGCCGCTGCGCCAGCCTGCGAATCATTTTCCGGTAGGGCCGCGGATCTGGCCACAGCTCCCACGCCCGAAGAGCCAGGAGGGAAAGCCGTGCCTCGTTGGAAAGCTCTTTGGCAGGCGCTCGCGTGGCCCCGCAGCCCGTGGGGCTGCGGGCTTTGCGGCGGCCGTCAGCTTAGGCGCCACCGGCGCCCATGTGGCGCCGCCGCGCCAGCCTGCGAAGCATTTTCCGGTAGGGCCGCAGCTCTGGCCACAGCTCCCACGCCCGAAGAGCCAGGAGGGAAAGCCGTGCCTCGTTGGAAAGCTCTTTGGCAGCCGCTCGCGTGGCCCCACAGCCTGGGGGGCTGCGGGCTTTGCGGCGGCCGTCAGCCTCGGCGCCACCGGCGCCCACGTGGCGCCGCCGTGCCAGCCTGCGAAGCATTTTCCGGTAGGGCCGCGGCTCTGGCCACAGCTCCCACGCCCGAAGAGCCAGGAGGGAAAGCCGTGCCTCGTTGGAAAGCTCTTTGGCAGGCGCTCGCGTGGCCCCACAGCCCGTGGGGCTGCGGGCTTTGCGGCGGCCGTCAGCCTCGGCACCACCGGCGCCCACGTGGCGCTGCCGCACCAGCCTGTGAAGCATTTTCCGGTAGGGCGGCGGCTCTGGCCACAGCTCCCACGCCCGAAAAGCGAGGATGGAAAGCCGCGCCTCGTTGGAAAGCCCTTTGGCAGCCGCTCGCGTGGCCCCACAGCCCGTGGGGCTGCGGGATTTGCGGCGGCCGTCAGCCTCGGCGCCACCGGGACACACGTGGCGCCGCCGCGCCAGCCTGCGAAGCATTTTCCGGTAGGGCCGCGGCTCTGGCCACAGCTCCCACGCCCGAAGAGCCAGGAGGGAAACCCGTACCTCGTTGGAAAGCTCTTTGGCAGCCGCTCGCGTGGCCCCACAGCCCATGTGGCTGCGGGCTTTGCGGCGGCCGTCAGCCTTGGCGCCACCGGCGCCCACGTGGCACCGCTGCGCCAGCCTGCGAAGCATTTTCGGGTAGGGCCGCGGCTCTGGCCACAGCTCCCACGCCCGAAGACCAAGGAGGGAAAGCCGTGCCTCGTTGGAAAGCTCTTTGGCAGCCGCTCGCGTGGCCCGACACCTCGTGGCGCTGCGGGCTTTGCGGCGGCCGTCAGCCTCGGCGCCACCGGCGCCCACCTGGCGCCGCCGCGCCAGCCTGCGAAGCATTTTCCTGTAGGGCCGCGGCTCTGGCCACAGCTCCCACGCCCGAAGAGCCAGGAGGGAAAGCCATGCCTCGTTGGAAAGCTCTTTGGCTGCCGCTCGCGGGCTGCGGGCTTTGCGGCGGCCGTCAGCCTCGGCGCCACCGGCGACCACGTTGCTCCGCTGCGTCAGCCTGCGAAGCATTTTCCGGTAGGGCCGCGGCTCTGGCCACAGCTCCCACGCCCGAAGAGCGAGGATGGAAAGCCGCGCCTCGTTGGAAAGCACTTTGGCAGCCGCTCGCATGGCCCCACAGCCCGTGGGGCTGCGGGCTTTGCGGCGGCCGTCAGCCTCGGCGACACCGGCGCCCACGTGGCGCCGCCGCGCAGGCCTAAGAAGCATTTTTCGGGTAGGGCCGCGGCTCTGGCCACAGCTCCCACGCCCGAAGAGCCAGGAGGGAAAGCCGTGCCTCGTTGGAAATCTCTTTGGCAGCCGCTCGCGTGGCCCCACAGACCATGGGGCTGCGGGCTTTGCGGCGGCTCTCAGCCTCGGCGCCACCGGCGCCCACCTTGCTCTGCTGCGTCAGCCTGCGAAGCATTTTCTGGTAGGGCCACGTCTCTGGCCACAGCTCCCACGCCCGAAGAGCCAGGAAGGAAAGCCGTGCCTCATTGGAAAGCTCTTTGGCAGCCGCTAGCGTGGCCCCACAGCCCGTGGGGCTGCGGGCTTTGCGGCGGCCGTCAGCCTCGGCACCACCGGCGCCCACGTGGCGCTGCCGCACCAGCCTGTGAAGCATTTTCCGGTAGGGCGGCGGCTCTGGCCACAGCTCCCACGCCCGAAAAGCGAGGATGGAAAGCCGCGCCTCGTTGGAAAGCCCTTTGGCAGCCGCTCGCGTGGCCCCACAGCCCGTGGGGCTGCGGGCTTTGCGGCGGCCGTCAGCCTCGGCGCCACCGGGACACACGTGGCGCCGCCGCGCCAGCCTGCGAAGCATTTTCCGGTAGGGCCGCGGCTCTGGCCACAGCTCCCACGCCCGAAGAGCCAGGAGGGAAACCCGTACCTCGTTGGAAAGCTCTTTGGCAGCCGCTCGCGTGGCCCCACAGCCCATGTGGCTGCGGGCTTTGCGGCGGCCGTCAGCCTTGGCGCCACCGGCGCCCACGTGGCACCGCTGCGCCAGCCTGCGAAGCATTTTCGGGTAGGGCCGCGGCTCTGGCCACAGCTCCCACGCCCGAAGACCAAGGAGGGAAAGCCGTGCCTCGTTGGAAAGCTCTTTGGCAGCCGCTCGCGTGGCCCGACACCTCGTGGCGCTGCGGGCTTTGCGGCGGCCGTCAGCCTCGGCGCCACCGGCGCCCACCTGGCGCCGCCGCGCCAGCCTGCGAAGCATTTTCCGGTAGGGCCGCGGCTCTGGCCACAGCTCCCACGCCCGAAGAGCGAGGATGGAAAGCCGCGTCTCGGTGGAAAGCCCTTTGGCAGCCGCTCGCGTGGCCCCACAGACCATGGGGCTGCGGGCTTTGTGGCGGCCGTCAGCCTCGGCGCCACCGGCGCCCATTTTGCGCCGCCGCGCCAGCCTGCGAAGCATTTTCCGGTAGGGCCGCGGCTCTGGCCACAGCTCCCACACTTGAAGAGCCAGGAGGGAAAGCCGTGCCTCGTTGGAAAGCTCTTTGGCAGCCGCTCGCGTGGCCCCACAGCCCGTGGGGCTGCGGGCTTTGCGGCGGCCGTCAGCCTCGGCGCCACCGGCGCCCACCTGGCGCCGCCGCGCCCGCCTGCGAAGCATTTTCCGGTAGGGCCGCGGCTCTCGCCACAGCTCCCACACCCGAAGAGCCAGGAGGGAAAGCCGTGCCTCGTTGGAAAGCTCTTTGGCAGCCGCTCGCGTGGCCCCACAGACCATGGGGCTGCGGGCTTTGCGGCGGCCGTCAGCCTCGGCGCCACCGGCGCCCATTTTGCGCCGCCGCGCCAGCCTGCGAAGCATTTTCCGGTAGGGCCGCGGCTCTGGCCACAGCTCCCACGCCCGAAGAGCCAGGAGGGAAAGCCGTGCCTCGTTGGAAAGCTCTTTGGCAGCCGCTCGCGTGGCCCCACAGCCCGTGGGGCTGCGGGCTTTGCGGCGGCCGTCAGCCTCGGCGCCACCGGCGCCCACCTTGCTCCGCTGCATCAGCCTGCGAAGCATTTTCCGGTAGGGCCGCAGCTCTGGCCACAGCTCCCACGCCCGAAGAGCCAGGAGGGAAAGCCGTGCCTCGATGGAAAGCTCTTTGGCAGCCGCTCGCGTGGCCCCACAGCCCGTGGGGCTGCGGGCTTTGCGGCGGCCGTCAGCCTCGGCACCACCGGCGCCCACGTGGCGATGCCGCGCCAGCCTGCGAAGCATTTTCCGGTAGGGCCGCGGCTCTGGCCACAGCTCCCACGCCCGAAGAGCGAGGATGGAAAGCCGCGCCTCGTTGGAAAACCCTTTGGCAGCCGCTCACGTGGCCCCACAGCCCGTGGGGCTGCGGGCTTTGCGGCGGCCGTCAGCCTCGGCGCCACTGGCGCCCACCTGGCGACGCCGCGCCAGCCTGCGAAGCATTTTCCGGTAGGGCCGCGGCTCTGGCCACAGCTCCCACACCCGAAGAGCCAGGAGGGAAAGCCGTGCCTCGTTGGAAAGCTCTTTGGCAGCCGCTCGCGTGGCCCCACAGCCCGTGGGACTGCGGGCTTTGCGGCGGCCGTCAGCCTCGGCGCCACCGGCGCCCACCTTGCTCTGCTGCGCCAGCCTGCGAAGCATTTTCCGGTAGGGCGGCGGCTCTGGCCACAGCTCCCACGCCCGAAGAGCCAGGAGGGAAAGCCGTGCCTCGATGGAAAGCTCTTTGGCAGCCGCTCGCGTGGCCCCACAGCCCGTGGGGCTGCAGGCTTTGCGGCGGCCGTCAGCCTCGGCACCACCGGCGCCCACGTGGCGATGCCGCGCCAGCCTGCGAAGCATTTTCCGGTAGGGCCGCGGCTCTGGCCACAGCTCCCACGCCCGAAGACCGAGGATGGAAAGCCGCGCCTCGTTGGAAAACCCTTTGGCAGCCGCTCGCGTGGCCCCACAGCCCGTGGGGCTGCGGGCTTTGCGGCGGCCGTCAGCCTCGGCGCCACTGGCGCACACGTGGCGCCGCCACGCCAGCCTGCGAAGCATTTTCCGGTAGGGCCGCGGCTCTGGCCACAGCTCCCACGCCCGAAGAGCCAGGAGGGAAAGCCATGCCTCGTTGGAAAGCTCTTTGGCAGCCGCTCGCGTGGCCCCACAGCCCGTGGGGCTGCGGGCTTTGCGGCGGCCGTCAGCCTCGGCGTCAACGGCGCCCACTTGGCGCCGCTGCACCAGCCTGCGAAGCATTTTCCGGTAGGGCCGCGGCTCTGGCCACAGCTCCCTCGCCCGAAGAGCAAGGATGGAAAGCCGTGCCTCGTTGGAAAGCACTTTGGCAGCCGCTCGCATGGCCCCACAGCCCGTGGGGCTGCGGGCTTTGCGGCGGCCATCAGCCTCGGCGACACCGGCGCCCACGTGGCGCCGCCGCGCCAGCCTGCGAAGCATTTTCCGGTAGCGCCTCGGCTCTGGCCACAGCTCCCACACCCGAAGAGCCAGGAGGGAAAGCCGTGCCTCGTTTGAAAGCTCTTTGGCAGCCGCTCGCGTGGCCCCACAGCCCGTGGGGCTGTGGGCTTTGCGGCGGCTCTCAGCCTCGGAGCCACCAGCGCCCACGTGACGCCGCCGCACCAGCCTGCAAAGCATTTTCCGGTAGGGCCGCGGCTCTGGCCACAGCTCCTACGCCAGAAGAGCCAGGAGGGAAAGCCGTGCCTCGTTGGAAATCTCTTTGGCAGCCGCTCGCGTGGCCCCACAGCCCGTGGGGCTGCGGGCTTTGCGGCGGCCATCAGCCTCGGCGACACCGGTGCACATGTGGCGCCGCCGCGCCAGGCTGCGAAGCATTTTCCGGTAGCGCCTCGGCTCTGGCCACAGCTCCCACGCCCGAAGAGCCAGGAGGGAAAGCCGTGCCTCGTTGGAAATCTCTTTGGCAGCCGCTCGCGTGGCCCCACAGCCCGTGGGGCTGCGGGCTTTGCAGCGGCCGTCAGCCTCGTCTCCACCGGCGCCCACCTTGCTCCGCTGCGTCAGCCTGCGAAGCATTTTCCGGTAGGGCCGCGGCTCTGGCCACAGCTCCCACGCCCGAAGAGCGAGGATGGAAAGCCGCGCCTCGTTGGAAAGCCCTTTGGCAGCCGCTCGCGTGGCCCCACAGCCCGTGGGGCTGCGGGCTTTGCGGCGGCCGTCAGCCTCGGCGCCACCGGCGCCCACCTGGCGCCGCCGCGCCCGCCTGCGAAGCATTTTCCGGTAGGGCCGCGGCTCTCGCCACAGCTCCCACACCCGAAGAGCCAGGAGGGAAAGCCGTGCCTCGTTGGAAAGCTCTTTGGCAGCCGCTCGCGTGGCCCCACAGACCATGGGGCTGCGGGCTTTGCGGCGGCCGTCAGCCTCGGCGCCACCGGCGCCCATTTTGCGCCGCCGCGCCAGCGTGCGAAGCATTTTCCGGTAGGGCCGCGGCTCTGGCCACAGCTCCCACACCCGAAGAGCCAGGAGGGAAAGCCGTGCCTCGTTGGAAAGCTCTTTGGCAGCCGCTCGCGTGGCCCCACAGCCCGTGGGGCTGCGGGCTTTGCGGCGGCCGTCAGCCTCGGCGCCACCAGCGCTCACCTTGCTCCGCTGCATCAGCCTGCGAAGCATTTTCCGGTAGGGCCGCAGCTCTGGCCACAGCTCCCACGCCCGAAGAGCCAGGAGGGAAAGCCGTGCCTCGATGGAAAGCTCTTTGGCAGCCGCTCGCGTGGCCCCACAGCCCGTGGGGCTGCGGGCTTTGCGGCGGCCGTCAGCCTCGGCACCACCGGCGCCCACGTGGCGATGCCGCGCCAGCCTGCGAAGCATTTTCCGGTAGGGCCGCGGCTCTGGCCACAGCTCCCACGCCCGAAGAGCGAGGATGGAAAGCCGCGCCTCGTTGGAAAACCCTTTGGCAGCCGCTCACGTGGCCCCACAGCCCGTGGGGCTGCGGGCTTTGCGGCGGCCGTCAGCCTCGGCGCCACTGGCGCCCACCTGGCGACGCCGCGCCAGCCTGCGAAGCATTTTCCGGTAGGGCCGCGGCTCTGGCCACAGCTCCCACACCCGAAGAGCCAGGAGGGAAAGCCGTGCCTCGTTGGAAAGCTCTTTGGCAGCCGCTCGCGTGGCCCCACAGCCCGTGGGGCTGCGGGCTTTGCGGCGGCCGTCAGCCTCGGCGCCACCGGCGCCCACCTTGCTCTGCTGCGCCAGCCTGCGAAGCATTTTCCGGTAGGGCGGCGGCTCTGGCCACAGCTCCCACGCCCGAAGAGCCAGGAGGGAAAGCCGTGCCTCGATGGAAAGCTCTTTGGCAGCCGCTCGCGTGGCCCCACAGCCCGTGGGGCTGCAGGCTTTGCGGCGGCCGTCAGCCTCGGCACCACCGGCGCCCACGTGGCGATGCCGCGCCAGCCTGCGAAGCATTTTCCGGTAGGGCCGCGGCTCTGGCCACAGCTCCCACGCCCGAAGACCGAGGATGGAAAGCCGCGCCTCGTTGGAAAACCCTTTGGCAGCCGCTCGCATGGCCCCACAGCCCGTGGGGCTGCGGGCTTTGCGGCGGCCGTCAGCCTCGGCGCCACTGGCGCACACGTGGCGCCGCCACGCCAGCCTGCGAAGCATTTTCCGGTAGGGCCGCGGCTCTGGCCACAGCTCCCACGCCCGAAGAGCCAGGAGGGAAAGCCATGCCTCGTTGGAAAGCTCTTTGGCAGCCGCTCGCGTGGCCCCACAGCCCGTGGGGCTGCGGGCTTTGCGGCGGCCGTCAGCCTCGGCGTCAACGGCGCCCACTTGGCGCCGCTGCACCAGCCTGCGAAGCATTTTCCGGTAGGGCCGCGGCTCTGGCCACAGCTCCCTCGCCCGAAGAGCAAGGATGGAAAGCCGTGCCTCGTTGGAAAGCACTTTGGCAGCCGCTCGCATGGCCCCACAGCCCGTGGGGCTGCGGGCTTTGCGGCGGCCATCAGCCTCGGCGACACCGGCGCCCACGTGGCGCCGCCGCGCCAGCCTGCGAAGCATTTTCCGGTAGCGCCTCGGCTCTGGCCACAGCTCCCACACCCGAAGAGCCAGGAGGGAAAGCCGTGCCTCGTTTGAAAGCTCTTTGGCAGCCGCTCGCGTGGCCCCACAGCCCGTGGGGCTGCGGGCTTTGCGGCGGCCGTCAGCTTAGGCGCCACCGGCGCCCATGTGGCGCCGCCGCGCCAGCCTGCGAAGCATTTTCCGGTAGGGCCGCAGCTCTGGCCACAGCTCCCACGCCCGAAGACCAAGGAGGGAAAGCCGTGCCTCGTTGGAAAGCTCTTTGGCAGCCGCTCGCGTGGCCCCACAGCCTGGGGGGCTGCGGGCTTTGCGGCGGCCGTCAGCCTCGGCGCCACCGGCGCCCACGTGGCGCCGCCGTGCCAGCCTGCGAAGCATTTTCCGGTAGGGCCGCGGCTCTGGCCACAGCTCCCACGCCCGAAGAGCCAGGAGGGAAAGCCGTGCCTCGTTGGAAAGCTCTTTGGCAGGCGCTCGCGTGGCCCCACAGCCTGTGGGGCTGCGGGCTTTGCGGCGGCCGTCAGCCTCGGCACCACCGGCGCCCACGTGGCGCTGCCGCACCAGCCTGTGAAGCATTTTCCGGTAGGGCGGCGGCTCTGGCCACAGCTCCCACGCCCGAAAAGCGAGGATGGAAAGCCGCGCCTCGTTGGAAAGCCCTTTGGCAGCCGCTCGCGTGGCCCCACAGCCCGTGGGGCTGCGGGCTTTGCGGCGGCCGTCAGCCTCGGCGCCACCGGGACCCACGTGGCGCCGCCGCGCCAGCCTGCGAAGCATTTTCCGGTAGGGCCGCGGCTCTGGCCACAGCTCCCACGCCCGAAGAGCCAGGAGGGAAAGCCGTACCTCGTTGGAAAGCTCTTTGGCAGCCGCTCGCGTGGCCCCACAGCCCATGGGGCTGCGGGCTTTGCGGCGGCCGTCAGCCTTGGCGCCACCGGCGCCCACGTGGCACCGCTGCGCCAGCCTGCGAAGCATTTTCGGGTAGGGCCGCGGCTCTGGCCACAGCTCCCACGCCCGAAGAGCCAGGAGGGAAAGCCGTGCCTCGTTGGAAAGCTCTTTGGCAGCCGCTCGCGTGGCCCCACAGACCATGGGGCTGCGGGCTTTGCGGCGGCCGTCAGCCTCGGCGCCACCGGCGCCCACCTTGCTCTGCTGCGTCAGCCTGCGAAGCATTTTCTGGTAGGGCCACGTCTCTGGCCACAGCTCCCACGCCCGAAGAGCCAGGAAGGAAAGCCGTGCCTCATTGGAAAGCTCTTTGGCAGCCGCTAGCGTGGCCCCACAGCCCGTGGGGCTGCGGGCTTTGCGGCGGCCGTCAGCCTCGGCGCCACTGGCGCCCACCTGGCGCCGCCGCGCCAGCCTGCGAAGCATTTTCCGGTAGGGCCGCGGCTCTGGCCACAGCTCCCACGCCCGAAGAGCCAGGAGGGAAAGCCATGCCTCGTTGGAAAGCTCTTTGGCAGCCGCTCGCGTGGCCCCACAGCCCGTGGGGCTGCGGGCTTTGCGGCGGCCGTCAGCCTTTGCGACACTGTAGCCCACGTAGCGCCACTGCGCCAGCCTGTGAAGCATTTTCCGGTAGGGCCGCGGCTCTGGCCACAGCTCCCACGCCCGAAGAGCGAGGATGGAAAGCCGCGCCTCGTTGGAAAGCCCTTTGGCAGCCGCTCGCGTGGCCCCACAGCCCGTGGGGCTGCGGGCTTTGCGGCGGCCGTCAGCCTCGGCGCCACCGGCGCCCACCTGGAGCCGCCGCGCCAGCCTGCGAAGCATTTTCCGGTAGGGCCGCGGCTCTCGCCACAGCTCAAACACCTGAAGAGCCAGGAGGGAAAGCCGTGCCTCGTTGGAAAGCTCTTTGGCAGCCGCTCGTGTGGCCCCACAGCCCGTGGGGCTGCGGGCTTTGCGGCGGCCGTCAGCCTCGGCGCCACTGGCGCCCACCTGGCGCCGCCGCGCCAGCCTGCGAAGCATTTTCCGGTAGGGCCGCGGCTCTGGCCACAGCTCCCACGCCCGAAGAGCCAGGAGGGAAAGCCATGCCTCGTTGGAAAGCTCTTTGGCAGCCGCTCGCGTGGCCCCACAGCCCGTGGGACTGCGGGCTTTGCGGCGGCCGTCAGCCTTTGCGACACTGTCGCCCACCTGGCGCCGCTGCGCCAGCCTGCGAATCATTTTCCGGTAGGGCCGCGGATCTGGCCACAGCTCCCACGCCCGAAGAGCCAGGAGGGAAAGCCGTGCCTCGTTGGAAAGCTCTTTGGCAGGCGCTCGCGTGGCCCCGCAGCCCGTGGGGCTGCGGGCTTTGCGGCGGCCGTCAGCTTAGGCGCCACCGGCGCCCATGTGGCGCCGCCGCGCCAGCCTGCGAAGCATTTTCCGGTAGGGCCGCAGCTCTGGCCACAGCTCCCACGCCCGAAGAGCCAGGAGGGAAAGCCGTGCCTCGTTGGAAAGCTCTTTGGCAGCCGCTCGCGTGGCCCCACAGCCCATGCGGCTGCGGGCTTTGCGGCGGCCGTCAGCCTCGGCGCCACCGGCGCCCACGTGGCGCCGCCGTGCCAGCCTGCGAAGCATTTTCCGGTAGGGCCGCGGCTCTGGCCACAGCTCCCACGCCCGAAGAGCCAGGAGGGAAAGCCGTGCCTCGTTGGAAAGCTCTTTGGCAGGCGCTCGCGTGGCCCCACAGCCCGTGGGGCTGCGGGCTTTGCGGCGGCCGTCAGCCTCGGCACCACCGGCGCCCACGTGGCGCTGCCGCACCAGCCTGTGAAGCATTTTCCGGTAGGGCGGCGGCTCTGGCCACAGCTCCCACGCCCGAAAAGCGAGGATGGAAAGCCGCGCCTCGTTGGAAAGCCCTTTGGCAGCCGCTCGCGTGGCCCCACAGCCCGTGGGGCTGCGGGCTTTGCGGCGGCCGTCAGCCTCGGCGCCACCGGGACACACGTGGCGCCGCCGCGCCAGCCTGCGAAGCATTTTCCGGTAGGGCCGCGGCTCTGGCCACAGCTCCCACGCCCGAAGAGCCAGGAGGGAAACCCGTACCTCGTTGGAAAGCTCTTTGGCAGCCGCTCGCGTGGCCCCACAGCCCATGTGGCTGCGGGCTTTGCGGCGGCCGTCAGCCTTGGCGCCACCGGCGCCCACGTGGCACCGCTGCGCCAGCCTGCGAAGCATTTTCGGGTAGGGCCGCGGCTCTGGCCACAGCTCCCACGCCCGAAGACCAAGGAGGGAAAGCCGTGCCTCGTTGGAAAGCTCTTTGGCAGCCGCTCGCGTGGCCCGACACCTCGTGGCGCTGCGGGCTTTGCGGCGGCCATCAGCCTCGGCGTCACCGGGACCCACCTTGCTCTGCTGCGTCAGCCTGCGAAGCATTTTCTGGTAGGGCCACGGCTCTGGCCACAGCTCCCACGCCCGAAGAGCAAGGATGGAAAGCCGTGCCTCATTGGAAAGCTCTTTGGCAGCCGCTCGCGTGGCCCCACAGCCCGTGGGGCTGCGGGCTTTGCGGCGGCTCTAGCCTCGGAGCCACCAGCGCCCACGTGACGCCGCCGCACCAGCCTGCGAAGCATTTTCCGGTAGGGCCGCGGCTCTGGCCACAGCTCCTACGCCCGAAGAGCCAGGAGGGAAAGCCGTGCCTCGTTGGAAATCTCTTTGGCAGCCGCTCGCGTGGCCCCACAGCCCGTGGGGCTGCGGGCTTTGCGGCGGCCATCAGCCTCGGCGACACCGGCGCCCACGTGACGCCGCCACGCCAGCCTGCGAAGCATTTTCCGGTAGGGCCGCGGCTCTGGCCACAGCTCCCACGCCCGAAGAGCCAGGAGGGAAAGCCGTGCCTCGTTGGAAAGCTCTTTGGCAGCCGCTTGCGTGGCCCCACAGCCCGAGGGGCTGCGGGCTTTGCGGCGGCCATCAGCCTCGGCGTCACCGGGACCCACCTGGCGCCGCCGCGCCAGCCTGCAAAGCATTTTCGGGTAGGGCCGCGTCTCTGACCACAGCTCCCACGCCCAAAGAGCCAAGAGGGAAAGCCGTGCCTCGTTGGAAAGCTCTTTGGCAGCCGCTCGCGTGGCCCCACAGCCCGTGGGGCTGCGGGCTTTGCGGCGGCCGTCAGCCTCGGCGTCAACGGCGCCCACTTGGCGCCGCTGCACCAGCCTGCGAAGCATTTTCCGGTAGGGCCGAGGCTCTGTCCACAGCTCCCTCGCCCGAAGAGCAAGGATGGAAAGCCGTGCCTCGTTGGAAAGCACTTTGGCAGCAACTCGCATGGCCCCACAGCCCGTGGGGCTGCGGGCTTTGCGGCGGCCATCAGCCTCGGCGACACCGGCGCCCACGTGGCGCCGCCGCGCCAGCCTACGAAGCATTTTTCGGGTAGGGCCGTGGCTCTGGCCACAGCTCCCACGCCCGAAGACCAAGGAGGGAAAGCCGTGCCTCGTTGGAAATCTCTTTGGCAGCCGCTCGCGTGGCCCCACAGCCCGTGGGGCTGCGGGCTTTTCGGCGGCCATCAGCCTCGGCGACACCGGCGCCCACGTGGCGCCGCCGCGCCAGCCTGCGAAGCATTTTCCGGTAGCGCCTCGGCTCTGGCCACAGCTCCCACACCCGAAGAGCCAGGAGGGAAAGCCGTGCCTCGTTGGAAAGCTCTTTGGCAGCCGCTCGCGTGGCCCCACAGCCCGTGGGGCTGCGGGCTTTGCGGCGGCTCTCAGCCTCGGAGCCACCAGCGCCCACGTGACGCCGCCGCACCAGCCTGCAAAGCATTTTCCGGTAGGGCCGCGGCTCTGGCCACAGCTCCTACGCCCGAAGAGCCAGGAGGGAAAGCCGTGCCTCGTTGGAAATCTCTTTGGCAGCCGCTCGCGTGGCCCCACAGCCCGTGGGGCTGCGGGCTTTGCGGCGGCCATCAGCCTCGGCGACACCGGCGCCCACGTGGCGCCGCCGCGCCAGCCTGCGAAGCATTTTCCGGAAGGGCCGCGGCTCTGGCCACAGCTCCCACGCCCGAAGAGCCAGGAGGGAAAGACGTGCCTCGTTGGAAAGCTCTTTGGCAGCCGCTGGCGTGGCCCCACAGCCCGTGGGGCTGCGGGCTTTGCGGCGGCCGTCAGCCTCGGCGCCACCGGCGCCCACGTGGCGCTGCTGTGCCAGCCTGCGAAGCATTTTCCGGTAGGGCCGCGGCTCTGGCCACAGCTCCCACGCCCGAAGAGCGAGGATGGAAAGCCGCGCCTCGTTGGAAAGCCCTTTGGCAGCCGCTCGCGTGGCCCCACAGCCCGTGGGGCTGTGGGCTTTGCGGCGGCCGTCAGCCTCGGCGCCACCGGCGCCCACCTGGCGCCGCCGCGCCAGCCTGCGAAGCATTTTCCGGTAGGGCCGCGGCTCTGGCCACAGCTCCCACGCCCGAAGAGCCAGGAGGGAAAGCCATGCCTCGTTGGAAAGCTCTTTGGCAGCCGCTCGCGTGGCCCCACAGCCCGTGGGGCTGCGGGCTTTGCGGCGGCCATCAGCCTCGGAGCCACCAGCGCCCACGTGACGCCGCCGCACCAGCCTGCGAAGCATTTTCCGGTAGGGCCGCGGCTCTGGCCACAGCTCCTACGCCCGAAGAGCCAGGAGGGAAAGCCGTGCCTCGTTGGAAATCTCTTTGGCAGCCGCTCGAGTGGCCCCACAGCCCGTGGGGCTGCGGGCTTTGCGGCGGCCATCAGCCTCATCTCCACCGGCGCCCACCTTCCTCCGCTGCGTCAGCCTGCGAAGCATTTTCCGGTAGGGCCGCGGCTCTGGCCACAGCTCCCACGCCCGAAGAGCGAGGATGGAAAGCCGCGTCTCGGTGGAAAGCCCTTTGGCAGCCGCTCGCGTGGCCCCACAGACCATGGGGCTGCGGGCTTTGTGGCGGCCGTCAGCCTCGGCGCCACCGGCGCCCATTTTGCGCCGCCGCGCCAGCCTGCGAAGCATTTTCCGGTAGGGCCGCGGCTCTGGCCACAGCTCCCACACTTGAAGAGCCAGGAGGGAAAGCCGTGCCTCGTTGGAAAGCTCTTTGGCAGCCGCTCGCGTGGCCCCACAGCCCGTGGGGCTGCGGGCTTTGCGGCGGCCGTCAGCCTCGGCGCCACCGGCGCCCACCTGGCGCCGCCGCGCCCGCCTGCGAAGCATTTTCCGGTAGGGCCGCGGCTCTCGCCACAGCTCCCACACCCGAAGAGCCAGGAGGGAAAGCCGTGCCTCGTTGGAAAGCTCTTTGGCAGCCGCTCGCGTGGCCCCACAGACCATGGGGCTGCGGGCTTTGCGGCGGCCGTCAGCCTCGGCGCCACCGGCGCCCATTTTGCGCCGCCGCGCCAGCCTGCGAAGCATTTTCCGGTAGGGCCGCGGCTCTGGCCACAGCTCCCACACCCGAAGAGCCAGGAGGGAAAGCCGTGCCTCGTTGGAAAGCTCTTTGGCAGCCGCTCGCGTGGCCCCACAGCCCGTGGGGCTGCGGGCTTTGCGGCGGCCGTCAGCCTCGGCGCCACCGGCGCTCACCTTGCTCCGCTGCATCAGCCTGCGAAGCATTTTCCGGTAGGGCCGCAGCTCTGGCCACAGCTCCCACGCCCGAAGAGCCAGGAGGGAAAGCCGTGCCTCGATGGAAAGCTCTTTGGCAGCCGCTCGCGTGGCCCCACAGCCCGTGGGGCTGCGGGCTTTGCGGCGGCCGTCAGCCTCGGCACCACCGGCGCCCACGTGGCGATGCCGCGCCAGCCTGCGAAGCATTTTCCGGTAGGGCCGCGGCTCTGGCCACAGCTCCCACGCCCGAAGAGCGAGGATGGAAAGCCGCGCCTCGTTGGAAAACCCTTTGGCAGCCGCTCACGTGGCCCCACAGCCCGTGGGGCTGCGGGCTTTGCGGCGGCCGTCAGCCTCGGCGCCACTGGCGCCCACCTGGCGACGCCGCGCCAGCCTGCGAAGCATTTTCCGGTAGGGCCGCGGCTCTGGCCACAGCTCCCACACCCGAAGAGCCAGGAGGGAAAGCCGTGCCTCGTTGGAAAGCTCTTTGGCAGCCGCTCGCGTGGCCCCACAGCCCGTGGGGCTGCGGGCTTTGCGGCGGCCGTCAGCCTCGGCGCCACCGGCGCCCACCTTGCTCTGCTGCGCCAGCCTGCGAAGCATTTTCCGGTAGGGCGGCGGCTCTGGCCACAGCTCCCACGCCCGAAGAGCCAGGAGGGAAAGCCGTGCCTCGATGGAAAGCTCTTTGGCAGCCGCTCGCGTGGCCCCACAGCCCGTGGGGCTGCGGGCTTTGCGGCGGCCATCAGCCTCGGCGACACCGGCGCCCACGTGGCGCCGCCGCGCCAGCCTGCGAAGCATTTTCCGGTAGCGCCTCGGCTCTGGCCACAGCTCCCACACCCGAAGAGCCAGGAGGGAAAGCCGTGCCTCGTTTGAAAGCTCTTTGGCAGCCGCTCGCGTGGCCCCACAGCCCGTGGGGCTGCGGGCTTTGCGGCGGCCGTCAGCTTAGGCGCCACCGGCGCCAATGTGGCGCCGCCGCGCCAGCCTGCGAAGCATTTTCCGGTAGGGCCGCAGCTCTGGCCACAGCTCCCACGCCCGAAGACCAAGGAGGGAAAGCCGTGCCTCGTTGGAAAGCTCTTTGGCAGCCGCTCGCGTGGCCCCACAGCCTGGGGGGCTGCGGGCTTTGCGGCGGCCGTCAGCCTCGGCGCCACCGGCGCCCACGTGGCGCCGCCGTGCCAGCCTGCGAAGCATTTTCCGGTAGGGCCGCGGCTCTGGCCACAGCTCCCACGCCCGAAGAGCCAGGAGGGAAAGCCGTGCCTCGTTGGAAAGCTCTTTGGCAGGCGCTCGCGTGGCCCCACAGCCTGTGGGGCTGCGGGCTTTGCGGCGGCCGTCAGCCTCGGCACCACCGGCGCCCACGTGGCGCTGCCGCACCAGCCTGTGAAGCATTTTCCGGTAGGGCGGCGGCTCTGGCCACAGCTCCCACGCCCGAAAAGCGAGGATGGAAAGCCGCGCCTCGTTGGAAAGCCCTTTGGCAGCCGCTCGCGTGGCCCCACAGCCCGTGGGGCTGCGGGCTTTGCGGCGGCCGTCAGCCTCGGCGCCACCGGGACCCACGTGGCGCCGCCGCGCCAGCCTGCGAAGCATTTTCCGGTAGGGCCGCGGCTCTGGCCACAGCTCCCACGCCCGAAGAGCCAGGAGGGAAAGCCGTACCTCGTTGGAAAGCTCTTTGGCAGCCGCTCGCGTGGCCCCACAGCCCGTGGGGCTGCGGGCTTTGCGGCGGCCGTCAGCCTTGGCGCCACCGGCGCCCACGTGGCACCGCTGCGCCAGCCTGCGAAGCATTTTCGGGTAGGGCCGCGGCTCTGGCCACAGCTCCCACGCCCGAAGAGCCAGGAGGGAAAGCCGTGCCTCGTTGGAAAGCTCTTTGGCAGCCGCTCGCGTGGCCCCACAGACCATGGGGCTGCGGGCTTTGCGGCGGCCGTCAGCCTCGGCGCCACCGGCGCCCACCTTGCTCTGCTGCGTCAGCCTGCGAAGCATTTTCTGGTAGGGCCACGTCTCTGGCCACAGCTCCCACGCCCGAAGAGCCAGGAAGGAAAGCCGTGCCTCATTGGAAAGCTCTTTGGCAGCCGCTAGCGTGGCCCCACAGCCCGTGGGGCTGCGGGCTTTGCGGCGGCCGTCAGCCTCGGCGCCACTGGCGCCCACCTGGCGCCGCCGCGCCAGCCTGCGAAGCATTTTCCGGTAGGGCCGCGGCTCTGGCCACAGCTCCCACGCCCGAAGAGCCAGGAGGGAAAGCCATGCCTCGTTGGAAAGCTCTTTGGCAGCCGCTCGCGTGGCCCCACAGCCCGTGGGGCTGCGGGCTTTGCGGCGGCCGTCAGCCTTTGCGACACTGTAGCCCACGTAGCGCCACTGCGCCAGCCTGTGAAGCATTTTCCGGTAGGGCCGCAGCTCTGGCCACAGCTCCCACGCCCGAAGAGCGAGGATGGAAAGCCGCGCCTCGTTGGAAAGCCCTTTGGCAGCCGCTCGCGTGGCCCCACAGCCCGTGGGGCTGCGGGCTTTGCGGCGGCCGTCAGCCTCGGCGCCACCGGCGCCCACCTGGAGCCGCCGCGCCAGCCTGCGAAGCATTTTCCGGTAGGGCCGCGGCTCTCGCCACAGCTCAAACACCTGAAGAGCCAGGAGGGAAAGCCGTGCCTCGTTGGAAAGCTCTTTGGCAGCCGCTCGTGTGGCCCCACAGCCCGTGGGGCTGCGGGCTTTGCGGCGGCCGTCAGCCTCGGCGCCACTGGCGCCCACCTGGCGCCGCCGCGCCAGCCTGCGAAGCATTTTCCGGTAGGGCCGCGGCTCTGGCCACAGCTCCCACGCCCGAAGAGCCAGGAGGGAAAGCCATGCCTCGTTGGAAAGCTCTTTGGCAGCCGCTCGCGTGGCCCCACAGCCCGTGGGACTGCGGGCTTTGCGGCGGCCGTCAGCCTTTGCGACACTGTCGCCCACCTGGCGCCGCTGCGCCAGCCTGCGAATCATTTTCCGGTAGGGCCGCGGATCTGGCCACAGCTCCCACGCCCGAAGAGCCAGGAGGGAAAGCCGTGCCTCGTTGGAAAGCTCTTTGGCAGGCGCTCGCGTGGCCCCGCAGCCCGTGGGGCTGCGGGCTTTGCGGCGGCCGTCAGCTTAGGCGCCACCGGCGCCCATGTGGCGCCGCCGCGCCAGCCTGCGAAGCATTTTCCGGTAGGGCCGCAGCTCTGGCCACAGCTCCCACGCCCGAAGAGCCAGGAGGGAAAGCCGTGCCTCGTTGGAAAGCTCTTTGGCAGCCGCTCGCGTGGCCCCACAGCCTGGGGGGCTGCGGGCTTTGCGGCGGCCGTCAGCCTCGGCGCCACCGGCGCCCACGTGGCGCCGCCGTGCCAGCCTGCGAAGCATTTTCCGGTAGGGCCGCGGCTCTGGCCACAGCTCCCACGCCCGAAGAGCCAGGAGGGAAAGCCGTGCCTCGTTGGAAAGCTCTTTGGCAGGCGCTCGCGTGGCCCCACAGCCCGTGGGGCTGCGGGCTTTGCGGCGGCCGTCAGCCTCGGCACCACCGGCGCCCACGTGGCGCTGCCGCACCAGCCTGTGAAGCATTTTCCGGTAGGGCGGCGGCTCTGGCCACAGCTCCCACGCCCGAAAAGCGAGGATGGAAAGCCGCGCCTCGTTGGAAAGCCCTTTGGCAGCCGCTCGCGTGGCCCCACAGCCCGTGGGGCTGCGGGCTTTGCGGCGGCCGTCAGCCTCGGCGCCACCGGGACACACGTGGCGCCGCCGCGCCAGCCTGCGAAGCATTTTCCGGTAGGGCCGCGGCTCTGGCCACAGCTCCCACGCCCGAAGAGCCAGGAGGGAAACCCGTACCTCGTTGGAAAGCTCTTTGGCAGCCGCTCGCGTGGCCCCACAGCCCATGTGGCTGCGGGCTTTGCGGCGGCCGTCAGCCTTGGCGCCACCGGCGCCCACGTGGCACCGCTGCGCCAGCCTGCGAAGCATTTTCGGGTAGGGCCGCGGCTCTGGCCACAGCTCCCACGCCCGAAGACCAAGGAGGGAAAGCCGTGCCTCGTTGGAAAGCTCTTTGGCAGCCGCTCGCGTGGCCCGACACCTCGTGGCGCTGCGGGCTTTGCGGCGGCCGTCAGCCTCGGCGCCACCGGCGCCCACCTGGCGCCACCGCGCCAGCCTGCGAAGCATTTTCCTGTAGGGCCGCGGCTCTGGCCACAGCTCCCACGCCCGAAGAGCCAGGAGGGAAAGCCATGCCTCGTTGGAAAGCTCTTTGGCAGCCGCTCGCGGGCTGCGGGCTTTGCGGCGGCCGTCAGCCTCGGCGCCACCGGCGACCACGTTGCTCCGCTGCGTCAGCCTGCGAAGCATTTTCCGGTACGGCCGCGGCTCTGGCCACAGCTCCCACGCCCGAAGAGCGAGGATGGAAAGCCGCGCCTCGTTGGAAAGCACTTTGGCAGCCGCTCGCATGGCCCCACAGCCCGTGGGGCTGCGGGCTTTGCGGCGGCCGTCAGCCTCGGCGACACCGGCGCCCACGTGGCGCCGCCGCGCAGGCCTAAGAAGCATTTTTCGGGTAGGGCCGCGGCTCTGGCCACAGCTCCCACGCCCGAAGAGCCAGGAGGGAAAGCCGTGCCTCGTTGGAAATCTCTTTGGCAGCCGCTCGCGTGGCCCCACAGACCATGGGGCTGCGGGCTTTGCGGCGGCTCTCAGCCTCGGCGCCACCGGCGCCCACCTTGCTCTGCTGCGTCAGCCTGCGAAGCATTTTCTGGTAGGGCCACGTCTCTGGCCACAGCTCCCACGCCCGAAGAGCCAGGAAGGAAAGCCGTGCCTCATTGGAAAGCTCTTTGGCAGCCGCTAGCGTGGCCCCACAGCCCGTGGGGCTGCGGGCTTTGCGGCGGCCGTCAGCCTCGGCACCACCGGCGCCCACGTGGCGCTGCCGCACCAGCCTGTGAAGCATTTTCCGGTAGGGCGGCGGCTCTGGCCACAGCTCCCACGCCCGAAAACCGAGGATGGAAAGCCGCGCCTCGTTGGAAAGCCCTTTGGCAGCCGCTCGCGTGGCCCCACAGCCCGTGGGGCTGCGGGCTTTGCGGCGGCCGTCAGCCTCGGCGCCACCGGGACACACGTGGCGCCGCCGCGCCAGCCTGCGAAGCATTTTCCGGTAGGGCCGCGGCTCTGGCCACAGCTCCCACGCCCGAAGAGCCAGGAGGGAAACCCGTACCTCGTTGGAAAGCTCTTTGGCAGCCGCTCGCGTGGCCCCACAGCCCATGTGGCTGCGGGCTTTGCGGCGGCCGTCAGCCTTGGCGCCACCGGCGCCCACGTGGCACCGCTGCGCCAGCCTGCGAAGCATTTTCGGGTAGGGCCGCGGCTCTGGCCACAGCTCCCACGCCCGAAGACCAAGGAGGGAAAGCCGTGCCTCGTTGGAAAGCTCTTTGGCAGCCGCTCGCGTGGCCCGACACCTCGTGGCGCTGCGGGCTTTGCGGCGGCCGTCAGCCTCGGCGCCACCGGCGCCCACCTGGCGCCGCCGCGCCAGCCTGCGAAGCATTTTCCGGTAGGGCCGCGGCTCTGGCCACAGCTCCCACGCCCGAAGAGCGAGGATGGAAAGCCGCGTCTCGGTGGAAAGCCCTTTGGCAGCCGCTCGCGTGGCCCCACAGACCATGGGGCTGCGGGCTTTGTGGCGGCCGTCAGCCTCGGCGCCACCGGCGCCCATTTTGCGCCGCCGCGCCAGCCTGCGAAGCATTTTCCGGTAGGGCCGCGGCTCTGGCCACAGCTCCCACACTTGAAGAGCCAGGAGGGAAAGCCGTGCCTCGTTGGAAAGCTCTTTGGCAGCCGCTCGCGTGGCCCCACAGCCCGTGGGGCTGCGGGCTTTGCGGCGGCCGTCAGCCTCGGCGCCACCGGCGCCCACCTGGCGCCGCCGCGCCCGCCTGCGAAGCATTTTCCGGTAGGGCCGCGGCTCTCGCCACAGCTCCCACACCCGAAGAGCCAGGAGGGAAAGCCGTGCCTCGTTGGAAAGCTCTTTGGCAGCCGCTCGCGTGGCCCCACAGACCATGGGGCTGCGGGCTTTGCGGCGGCCGTCAGCCTCGGCGCCACCGGCGCCCATTTTGCGCCGCCGCGCCAGCCTGCGAAGCATTTTCCGGTAGGGCCGCGGCTCTGGCCACAGCTCCCACGCCCGAAGAGCCAGGAGGGAAAGCCGTGCCTCGTTGGAAAGCTCTTTGGCAGCCGCTCGCGTGGCCCCACAGCCCGTGGGGCTGCGGGCTTTGCGGCGGCCGTCAGCCTCGGCGCCACCGGCGCTCACCTTGCTCCGCTGCATCAGCCTGCGAAGCATTTTCCGGTAGGGCCGCAGCTCTGGCCACAGCTCCCACGCCCGAAGAGCCAGGAGGGAAAGCCGTGCCTCGATGGAAAGCTCTTTGGCAGCCGCTCGCGTGGCCCCACAGCCCGTGGGGCTGCGGGCTTTGCGGCGGCCGTCAGCCTCGGCACCACCGGCGCCCACGTGGCGATGCCGCGCCAGCCTGCGAAGCATTTTCCGGTAGGGCCGCGGCTCTGGCCACAGCTCCCACGCCCGAAGAGCGAGGATGGAAAGCCGCGCCTCGTTGGAAAACCCTTTGGCAGCCGCTCACGTGGCCCCACAGCCCGTGGGGCTGCGGGCTTTGCGGCGGCCGTCAGCCTCGGCGCCACTGGCGCCCACCTGGCGACGCCGCGCCAGCCTGCGAAGCATTTTCCGGTAGGGCCGCGGCTCTGGCCACAGCTCCCACACCCGAAGAGCCAGGAGGGAAAGCCGTGCCTCGTTGGAAAGCTCTTTGGCAGCCGCTCGCGTGGCCCCACAGCCCGTGGGGCTGCGGGCTTTGCGGCGGCCGTCAGCCTCGGCGCCACCGGCGCCCACCTTGCTCTGCTGCGCCAGCCTGCGAAGCATTTTCCGGTAGGGCGGCGGCTCTGGCCACAGCTCCCACGCCCGAAGAGCCAGGAGGGAAAGCCGTGCCTCGATGGAAAGCTCTTTGGCAGCCGCTCGCGTGGCCCCACAGCCCGTGGGGCTGCAGGCTTTGCGGCGGCCGTCAGCCTCGGCACCACCGGCGCCCACGTGGCGATGCCGCGCCAGCCTGCGAAGCATTTTCCGGTAGGGCCGCGGCTCTGGCCACAGCTCCCACGCCCGAAGACCGAGGATGGAAAGCCGCGCCTCGTTGGAAAACCCTTTGGCAGCCGCTCGCGTGGCCCCACAGCCCGTGGGGCTGCGGGCTTTGCGGCGGCCGTCAGCCTCGGCGCCACTGGCGCACACGTGGCGCCGCCACGCCAGCCTGCGAAGCATTTTCCGGTAGGGCCGCGGCTCTGGCCACAGCTCCCACGCCCGAAGAGCCAGGAGGGAAAGCCATGCCTCGTTGGAAAGCTCTTTGGCAGCCGCTCGCGTGGCCCCACAGCCCGTGGGGCTGCGGGCTTTGCGGCGGCCGTCAGCCTCGGCGTCAACGGCGCCCACTTGGCGCCGCTGCACCAGCCTGCGAAGCATTTTCCGGTAGGGCCGCGGCTCTGGCCACAGCTCCCTCGCCCGAAGAGCAAGGATGGAAAGCCGTGCCTCGTTGGAAAGCACTTTGGCAGCCGCTCGCATGGCCCCACAGCCCGTGGGGCTGCGGGCTTTGCGGCGGCCATCAGCCTCGGCGACACCGGCGCCCACGTGGCGCCGCCGCGCCAGCCTGCGAAGCATTTTCCGGTAGCGCCTCGGCTCTGGCCACAGCTCCCACACCCGAAGAGCCAGGAGGGAAAGCCGTGCCTCGTTTGAAAGCTCTTTGGCAGCCGCTCGCGTGGCCCCACAGCCCGTGGGGCTGTGGGCTTTGCGGCGGCTCTCAGCCTCGGAGCCACCAGCGCCCACGTGACGCCGCCGCACCAGCCTGCAAAGCATTTTCCGGTAGGGCCGCGGCTCTGGCCACAGCTCCTACGCCAGAAGAGCCAGGAGGGAAAGCCGTGCCTCGTTGGAAATCTCTTTGGCAGCCGCTCGCGTGGCCCCACAGCCCGTGGGGCTGCGGGCTTTGCGGCGGCCATCAGCCTCGGCGACACCGGTGCACATGTGGCGCCGCCGCGCCAGGCTGCGAAGCATTTTCCGGTAGCGGCTCGGCTCTGGCCACAGCTCCCACGCCCGAAGAGCCAGGAGGGAAAGCCGTGCCTCGTTGGAAATCTCTTTGGCAGCCGCTCGCGTGGCCCCACAGCCCGTGGGGCTGCGGGCTTTGCAGCGGCCGTCAGCCTCGTCTCCACCGGCGCCCACCTTGCTCTGCTGCGTCAGCCTGCGAAGCATTTTCCGGTAGGGCCGCGGCTCTGGCCACAGCTCCCACGCCCGAAGAGCGAGGATGGAAAGCCGCGCCTCGTTGGAAAGCCCTTTGGCAGCCGCTCGCGTGGCCCCACAGCCCGTGGGGCTGCGGGCTTTGCGGCGGCCGTCAGCCTCGGCGCCACCGGCGCCCACCTGGCGCCGCCGCGCCCGCCTGCGAAGCATTTTCCGGTAGGGCCGCGGCTCTCGCCACAGCTCCCACACCCGAAGAGCCAGGAGGGAAAGCCGTGCCTCGTTGGAAAGCTCTTTGGCAGCCGCTCGCGTGGCCCCACAGACCATGGGGCTGCGGGCTTTGCGGCGGCCGTCAGCCTCGGCGCCACCGGCGCCCATTTTGCGCCGCCGCGCCAGCCTGCGAAGCATTTTCCGGTAGGGCCGCGGCTCTGGCCACAGCTCCCACACCCGAAGAGCCAGGAGGGAAAGCCGTGCCTCGTTGGAAAGCTCTTTGGCAGCCGCTCGCGTGGCCCCACAGCCCGTGGGGCTGCGGGCTTTGCGGCGGCCGTCAGCCTCGGCGCCACCGGCGCTCACCTTGCTCCGCTGCATCAGCCTGCGAAGCATTTTCCGGTAGGGCCGCAGCTCTGGCCACAGCTCCCACGCCCGAAGAGCCAGGAGGGAAAGCCGTGCCTCGATGGAAAGCTCTTTGGCAGCCGCTCGCGTGGCCCCACAGCCCGTGGGGCTGCGGGCTTTGCGGCGGCCGTCAGCCTCGGCACCACCGGCGCCCACGTGGCGATGCCGCGCCAGCCTGCGAAGCATTTTCCGGTAGGGCCGCGGCTCTGGCCACAGCTCCCACGCCCGAAGAGCGAGGATGGAAAGCCGCGCCTCGTTGGAAAACCCTTTGGCAGCCGCTCACGTGGCCCCACAGCCCGTGGGGCTGCGGGCTTTGCGGCGGCCGTCAGCCTCGGCGCCACTGGCGCCCACCTGGCGACGCCGCGCCAGCCTGCGAAGCATTTTCCGGTAGGGCCGCGGCTCTGGCCACAGCTCCCACACCCGAAGAGCCAGGAGGGAAAGCCGTGCCTCGTTGGAAAGCTCTTTGGCAGCCGCTCGCGTGGCCCCACAGCCCGTGGGGCTGCGGGCTTTGCGGCGGCCGTCAGCCTCGGCGCCACCGGCGCCCACCTTGCTCTGCTGCGCCAGCCTGCGAAGCATTTTCCGGTAGGGCGGCGGCTCTGGCCACAGCTCCCACGCCCGAAGAGCCAGGAGGGAAAGCCGTGCCTCGATGGAAAGCTCTTTGGCAGCCGCTCGCGTGGCCCCACAGCCCGTGGGGCTGCAGGCTTTGCGGCGGCCGTCAGCCTCGGCACCACCGGCGCCCACGTGGCGATGCCGCGCCAGCCTGCGAAGCATTTTCCGGTAGGGCCGCGGCTCTGGCCACAGCTCCCACGCCCGAAGACCGAGGATGGAAAGCCGCGCCTCGTTGGAAAACCCTTTGGCAGCCGCTCGCATGGCCCCACAGCCCGTGGGGCTGCGGGCTTTGCGGCGGCCGTCAGCCTCGGCGCCACTGGCGCACACGTGGCGCCGCCACGCCAGCCTGCGAAGCATTTTCCGGTAGGGCCGCGGCTCTGGCCACAGCTCCCACGCCCGAAGAGCCAGGAGGGAAAGCCATGCCTCGTTGGAAAGCTCTTTGGCAGCCGCTCGCGTGGCCCCACAGCCCGTGGGGCTGCGGGCTTTGCGGCGGCCGTCAGCCTCGGCGTCAACGGCGCCCACTTGGCGCCGCTGCACCAGCCTGCGAAGCATTTTCCGGTAGGGCCGCGGCTCTGGCCACAGCTCCCTCGCCCGAAGAGCAAGGATGGAAAGCCGTGCCTCGTTGGAAAGCACTTTGGCAGCCGCTCGCATGGCCCCACAGCCCGTGGGGCTGCGGGCTTTGCGGCGGCCATCAGCCTCGGCGACACCGGCGCCCACGTGGCGCCGCCGCGCCAGCCTGCGAAGCATTTTCCGGTAGCGCCTCGGCTCTGGCCACAGCTCCCACACCCGAAGAGCCAGGAGGGAAAGCCGTGCCTCGTTTGAAAGCTCTTTGGCAGCCGCTCGCGTGGCCCCACAGCCCGTGGGGCTGCGGGCTTTGCGGCGGCCGTCAGCTTAGGCGCCACCGGCGCCCATGTGGCGCCGCCGCGCCAGCCTGCGAAGCATTTTCCGGTAGGGCCGCAGCTCTGGCCACAGCTCCCACGCCCGAAGACCAAGGAGGGAAAGCCGTGCCTCGTTGGAAAGCTCTTTGGCAGCCGCTCGCGTGGCCCCACAGCCTGGGGGGCTGCGGGCTTTGCGGCGGCCGTCAGCCTCGGCGCCACCGGCGCCCACGTGGCGCCGCCGTGCCAGCCTGCGAAGCATTTTCCGGTAGGGCCGCGGCTCTGGCCACAGCTCCCACGCCCGAAGAGCCAGGAGGGAAAGCCGTGCCTCGTTGGAAAGCTCTTTGGCAGGCGCTCGCGTGGCCCCACAGCCTGTGGGGCTGCGGGCTTTGCGGCGGCCGTCAGCCTCGGCACCACCGGCGCCCACGTGGCGCTGCCGCACCAGCCTGTGAAGCATTTTCCGGTAGGGCGGCGGCTCTGGCCACAGCTCCCACGCCCGAAAAGCGAGGATGGAAAGCCGCGCCTCGTTGGAAAGCCCTTTGGCAGCCGCTCGCGTGGCCCCACAGCCCGTGGGGCTGCGGGCTTTGCGGCGGCCGTCAGCCTCGGCGCCACCGGGACCCACGTGGCGCCGCCGCGCCAGCCTGCGAAGCATTTTCCGGTAGGGCCGCGGCTCTGGCCACAGCTCCCACGCCCGAAGAGCCAGGAGGGAAAGCCGTACCTCGTTGGAAAGCTCTTTGGCAGCCGCTCGCGTGGCCCCACAGCCCATGGGGCTGCGGGCTTTGCGGCGGCCGTCAGCCTTGGCGCCACCGGCGCCCACGTGGCACCGCTGCGCCAGCCTGCGAAGCATTTTCGGGTAGGGCCGCGGCTCTGGCCACAGCTCCCACGCCCGAAGAGCCAGGAGGGAAAGCCGTGCCTCGTTGGAAAGCTCTTTGGCAGCCGCTCGCGTGGCCCCACAGACCATGGGGCTGCGGGCTTTGCGGCGGCCGTCAGCCTCGGCGCCACCGGCGCCCACCTTGCTCTGCTGCGTCAGCCTGCGAAGCATTTTCTGGTAGGGCCACGTCTCTGGCCACAGCTCCCACGCCCGAAGAGCCAGGAAGGAAAGCCGTGCCTCATTGGAAAGCTCTTTGGCAGCCGCTAGCGTGGCCCCACAGCCCGTGGGGCTGCGGGCTTTGCGGCGGCCGTCAGCCTCGGCGCCACTGGCGCCCACCTGGCGCCGCCGCGCCAGCCTGCGAAGCATTTTCCGGTAGGGCCGCGGCTCTGGCCACAGCTCCCACGCCCGAAGAGCCAGGAGGGAAAGCCATGCCTCGTTGGAAAGCTCTTTGGCAGCCGCTCGCGTGGCCCCACAGCCCGTGGGGCTGCGGGCTTTGCGGCGGCCGTCAGCCTTTGCGACACTGTAGCCCACGTAGCGCCACTGCGCCAGCCTGTGAAGCATTTTCCGGTAGGGCCGCGGCTCTGGCCACAGCTCCCACGCCCGAAGAGCGAGGATGGAAAGCCGCGCCTCGTTGGAAAGCCCTTTGGCAGCCGCTCGCGTGGCCCCACAGCCCGTGGGGCTGCGGGCTTTGCGGCGGCCGTCAGCCTCGGCGCCACCGGCGCCCACCTGGAGCCGCCGCGCCAGCCTGCGAAGCATTTTCCGGTAGGGCCGCGGCTCTCGCCACAGCTCAAACACCTGAAGAGCCAGGAGGGAAAGCCGTGCCTCGTTGGAAAGCTCTTTGGCAGCCGCTCGTGTGGCCCCACAGCCCGTGGGGCTGCGGGCTTTGCGGCGGCCGTCAGCCTCGGCGCCACTGGCGCCCACCTGGCGCCGCCGCGCCAGCCTGCGAAGCATTTTCCGGTAGGGCCGCGGCTCTGGCCACAGCTCCCACGCCCGAAGAGCCAGGAGGGAAAGCCATGCCTCGTTGGAAAGCTCTTTGGCAGCCGCTCGCGTGGCCCCACAGCCCGTGGGACTGCGGGCTTTGCGGCGGCCGTCAGCCTTTGCGACACTGTCGCCCACCTGGCGCCGCTGCGCCAGCCTGCGAATCATTTTCCGGTAGGGCCGCGGATCTGGCCACAGCTCCCACGCCCGAAGAGCCAGGAGGGAAAGCCGTGCCTCGTTGGAAAGCTCTTTGGCAGGCGCTCGCGTGGCCCCGCAGCCCGTGGGGCTGCGGGCTTTGCGGCGGCCGTCAGCTTAGGCGCCACCGGCGCCCATGTGGCGCCGCCGCGCCGGCCTAGAGAAGCATTTTCCGGTAGGGCCGCAGCTCTGGCCACAGCTCCCACGCCCGAAGAGCCAGGAGGGAAAGCCGTGCCTCGTTGGAAAGCTCTTTGGCAGCCGCTCGCGTGGCCCCACAGCCCATGCGGCTGCGGGCTTTGCGGCGGCCGTCAGCCTCGGCGCCACCGGCGCCCACGTGGCGCCGCCGTGCCAGCCTGCGAAGCATTTTCCGGTAGGGCCGCGGCTCTGGCCACAGCTCCCACGCCCGAAGAGCCAGGAGGGAAAGCCGTGCCTCGTTGGAAAGCTCTTTGGCAGGCGCTCGCGTGGCCCCACAGCCCGTGGGGCTGCGGGCTTTGCGGCGGCCGTCAGCCTCGGCACCACCGGCGCCCACGTGGCGCTGCCGCACCAGCCTGTGAAGCATTTTCCGGTAGGGCGGCGGCTCTGGCCACAGCTCCCACGCCCGAAAAGCGAGGATGGAAAGCCGCGCCTCGTTGGAAAGCCCTTTGGCAGCCGCTCGCGTGGCCCCACAGCCCGTGGGGCTGCGGGCTTTGCGGCGGCCGTCAGCCTCGGCGCCACCGGGACACACGTGGCGCCGCCGCGCCAGCCTGCGAAGCATTTTCCGGTAGGGCCGCGGCTCTGGCCACAGCTCCCACGCCCGAAGAGCCAGGAGGGAAACCCGTACCTCGTTGGAAAGCTCTTTGGCAGCCGCTCGCGTGGCCCCACAGCCCATGTGGCTGCGGGCTTTGCGGCGGCCGTCAGCCTTGGCGCCACCGGCGCCCACGTGGCACCGCTGCGCCAGCCTGCGAAGCATTTTCGGGTAGGGCCGCGGCTCTGGCCACAGCTCCCACGCCCGAAGACCAAGGAGGGAAAGCCGTGCCTCGTTGGAAAGCTCTTTGGCAGCCGCTCGCGTGGCCCGACACCTCGTGGCGCTGCGGGCTTTGCGGCGGCCGTCAGCCTCGGCGCCACCGGCGCCCACCTGGCGCCGCCGCGCCAGCCTGCGAAGCATTTTCCTGTAGGGCCGCGGCTCTGGCCACAGCTCCCACGCCCGAAGAGCCAGGAGGGAAAGCCATGCCTCGTTGGAAAGCTCTTTGGCAGCCGCTCGCGGGCTGCGGGCTTTGCGGCGGCCGTCAGCCTCGGCGCCACCGGCGACCACGTTGCTCCGCTGCGTCAGCCTGCGAAGCATTTTCCGGTACGGCCGCGGCTCTGGCCACAGCTCCCACGCCCGAAGAGCGAGGATGGAAAGCCGCGCCTCGTTGGAAAGCACTTTGGCAGCCGCTCGCATGGCCCCACAGCCCGTGGGGCTGCGGGCTTTGCGGCGGCCGTCAGCCTCGGCGACACTGTAGCCCACGTAGCGCCACTGCGCCAGCCTGTGAAGCATTTTCCGGTAGGGCCGCGGCTCTGGCCACAGCTCCCACGCCCGAAGACCAAGAAGGGAAAGCCGTGCCGCATTGGAAAGCTCTTTGGCAGCCGCTCGCGTGGCCCCACAGCCCGTGGGGCTGCGGGCTTTGCGGCGGACGTCAGCCTCGGCGCCACCGGCGACCACCTTGCTCCGCTGCGTCAGCCTGCGAAGCATTTTCCGGTAGGGACGCGGCTCTGGCCACAGCTCCCACGCCCGAAGAGCCAGGAGGGAAAGCCGTGCCTCGTTGGAAAGCTCTTTGGCAGCCGCTCGCGTGGCCCCACAGCCCGTGGGGCTGCTGGCTTTGCGGCAGCCGTCAACCTCGGCACCACCGGCGCCCACGTGGCGCTGCCGCGCCAGCCTGCGAAGCATTTTCCGGTAGGGCCGCGGCTCTGGCCACAGCTCCCACGCCTGAAGAGCGAGGATGGAAAGCCGCGCCTCGTTGGAAAGCCCTTTGGCAGCCGCTCACGTGGCCCCACAGCCCGTGGGGCTGCGGGCTTTGCCGCGGCCTTCAGCATCGGCGCCACCGGCGCCCACCTGGCGCCGCCGCGCCAGTCTGCGAAGCATTTTCTGGTAGGGCCGCGGCTCTGGCCACAGCTTCCACGCCCGAAGAGCCAGGAGGGAAAGCCATGCCTCGTTGGAAAGCTCTTTGGCAGCCACTCGCGTGGCCCCACAGCCCGTGGGGCTGCGGGCTTTGCGGCGGCCGTCAGCCTCGGCGCCACCGGCGACCACCTTGCTCCGCTGCGTCAGCCTGCGAAGCATTTTCCGGTAGGGCCGCGGATCTGGCCACAGCTCCGACGCCCGAAGAGCGAGGATGGAAAGCCGTGCCTCATTGGAAAGCTCTTTGGCAGCCGCTCGCGTGGCCCCACAGCCCGTGGGGCTGCGGGCTTTGCGGCGGCTCTCAGCCTCGGAGCCACCAGCGCCCACGTGACGCCGCCGCACCAGCCTGCGAAGCATTTTCCGGTAGGGCCGCGGCTCTGGCCACAGCTCCTACGCCCGAAGAGCCAGGAGGGAAAGCCGTGCCTCGTTGGAAATCTCTTTGGCAGCCACTCGCGTGGCCCCACAGCCCGTGGGGCTGCGGGCTTTGCGGAGGCTATCAGCCTCAGCGACACCGGCGCCCACGTGGCGCCGCCGCACCAGCCTGCGAAGCATTTTCCGGTAGCGCCTCGCCTCTGGCCACAGCTCCCATGCCCGAAGAGCCAGGAGGGAAAGCTGTGCCTCGTTGGAAAGCTCTTTGGCAGCCGCTCGCGTGGCCCCACAGCCCGTGGGCCTGCGGGCTTTGCGGCGGCCGTCAGCCTCGGCACCACCGGCGCCCACGTGGCGCTGCAGCGCCAGCCTGCGAAGCATTTTCCGGTAGGGCCGCGGCTCTGGCCACAGCTCCCACGCCCGAAGAGCCAGGAGGGAAAGCCATGCCTCGTTGGAAAGCTCTTTGGCAGCCGCTCGCGTGGCCCCACAGCCCGTGGGGCTGCGGGCTTTGCAGCGGCCGTCAGCCTCGGCTCCACCGGCGCCCACCTTGCTCCGCTGCGTCAGCCTGCGAAGCATTTTCCGGTAGGGCCGCGGCTCTGGCCACAGCTCCCACGCCCGAAGAGCCAGGAGGGAAAGCCGCGCCTCGGTGGAAAGCCCTTTGGCAGCCGCTCGCGTGACCCCACAGCCCGTGGGGCTGCGGGCTTTGCCGCGGCCGTCAGCCTCGGCGCCACCGGCGCCCACGTGCGGCCGCCGCGCCAGCCTGCGAAGCATTTTCCGGTAGGGCCGCGGCTCTCCCCACAGCTCCCACACCAGAAGAGCCAGGAGGGAAAGCCGTGCCTCGTTGGAAAGCTCTTAGGCAGCCGCTCGCGTGGCCCCACATACCATGGGGCTGCGGGTTTTGCGGCGGCCGTCAGCCTCGGCGCCAACGGCGCCCATTTTGCGCCGCCGCGCCAGCCTGCGAAGCATTTTCCGGTAGGGCCACGGCTCTGGCCACAGCTCCCACGCCCGAAGACCAAGAAGGGAAAGCCGTGCCGCATTGGAAAGCCCTTTGGCAGCCGCTCGCGTGGCCCCACAGCCCGTGGGGCTGCGGGCTTTGCGGCGGACGTCAGACTTGGCGCCACCGGCGCCCACGTGTCGCCGCCGTGCCAGCCTGCAAAGCATTTTCCGGTAGGGCCACGGCTCTGGCCACAGCTCCCACGCCCGAAGAGCCAGGAGGGAAAGCCGTGCCTCGTTGGAAAGCTCTTTGGCAGCCGCTCGCGTGGCCCCACAGACCATGGGGCTGCGGGCTTTGCGGCGGCCGTCAGCCTCGGCGCCACCGGCGCCCACCTTGCTCCGCTGCGTCAGCCTGCGAAGCATTTTCCGGTAGGGCCGCGGCTCTGGCCACAGCTCCCACGCCCGAAGAGCCAGGAGGGAAAGCCGTGCCTCGTTGGAAAGCTCTTTGGCAGCCGCTCGCGTGGCCCCACAGCCCGTGGGGCTGCGGGCTTCGCGGCGGCCGTCAGCCTTGGCACCACCGGCGCCCACCTGGCGCGGCCGCGCCAGCCTGCGAAGCATTTTCCGGTAGGGCCGCGGCTCTGGCCACAGCTCCCACGCCCGAAGAGCGAGGATGGAAAGCTGCGCCTCGTTGGAAAGCACTTTGGCAGCCGCTCGCGTGGCCCCACAGCCCGTGGGGCTGCGGGCTTTGCGGCGGCCATCAGCCTCGGCGCCACCGGCGCCCACGTGGCGCTGCCGCGCCAGTCTGCGAAGCATTTTCCGGTAGGGCCGCGGCTCTGGCCACAGCTCCCACGCCTGAAGAGCCAGGAGGGAAAGCCATGCCTCGTTGGAAAGCTCTTTGGCAGCCGCTCGCGTGGCCCCACAGCCCGTGGGGCTGCGGGCTTTGCGGCGGCCGTCAGCCTCGGCGCCACCGGCGACCACCTTGCTCCGCTGCGTCAGCCTGCGAAGCATTTTCCGGTAGGGTCGCGGCTCTGGCCACAGCTCCAACGTCCGAAGAGCGAGGATGGAAAGCCGCGCCTCGTTGGAAAGCACTTTGGCAGCCGCTCGCATGGCCCCACAGCCCGTGGGGCTGCGGGCTTTGCGGCGGCCGTCAGCCTCGGCGACACCGGCGCCCACGTGGCGCCGCCGCGCCGGCCTAAGAAGCATTTTTCGGGTAGGGCCGCGGCTCTGGCCACAGCTCCGACGCCCGAAGAGCCAGGACGGAAAGCCGTGCCTCGTTGGAAATCTCTTTGGCAGCCACTCGCGTGGCCCCACAGCCCGTGGGGCTGCGGGCTTTGCGGCGGCCATCAGCCTCTGCGCCACCGGCGCCCACGTGGCGCCGCCGCGCCAGCCTGCGAAGCATTTTCCGGTAGCACCTCGGCTCTGGCCACAGCTCCCACACCCGAAGAGACAGGAGGGAAAGCTGTGCCTCGTTGGAAAGCTCTTTGGCAGCCGCTCGCATGGCCCCACAGCCCGTGGGGCTGCGGGCTTTGCGGCGACCGTCAGCCTCGGCGCCACCGGCGCCCACCTGGCGCCGCCGCGCCAGCCTGCGAAGCATTTTCCGGTAGGGCCGCGGCTCTGGCCACAGCTCCCACGCCCGAAGAGCCAGGAAGGAAAGCCGTGCCTCGTTGGAAAGCTCTTTGGCAGCCGCTCACGTGGCCCCACAGCCCGTGGGGCTGCGGGCTTTGCGGCGGCCGTCAGCCTTTGCGACACTGTCGCCCACCTGGCGCCGCTGCGCCAGCCTGCGAAGCATTTTCCGGTAGGGCCGCGGCTCTCCCCACAGCTCCCACACCAGAAGAGCCAGGAGGGATAGCCGTGCCTCGTTGGAAAGCTCTTAGGCAGCCGCTCGCGTGGCCCCACATACCATGGGGCTGCGGGTTTTGCGGCGGCCGTCAGCCTCGGCGCCAACGGCGCCCATTTTGCGCCGCCGCGCCAGCCTGCGAAGCATTTTCCGGTAGGGCCACGGCTCTGACCACAGCTCCCACGCCCGAAGACCAAGAAGGGAAAGCCGTGCCGCATTGGAAAGCCCTTTGGCAGCCGCTCGCGTGGCCCCACAGCCCGTGGGGCTGCGGGCTTTGCGGCGGACGTCAGACTTGGCGCCACCGGCGCCCACGTGTCGCCGCCGTGCCAGCCTGCGAAGCATTTTCCGGTAGGGCCACGGCTCTGGCCACAGCTCCCACGCCCGAAGAGCCAGGAGGGAAAGCCGTGCCTCGTTGGAAAGCTCTTTGGCAGCCGCTCGCGTGGCCCCACAGACCATGGGGCTGCGGGCTTTGCGGCGGCCGTCAGCCTCGGCGCCACCGGCGCCCACCTTGCTCCGCTGCGTCAGCCTGCGAAGCATTTTCCGGTAGGGCCGCGGCTCTGGCCACAGCTCCCACGCCCGAAGAGCCAGGAGGGAAAGCCGTGCCTCGTTGGAAAGCTCTTTGGCAGCCGCTCGCGTGGCCCCACAGCCCGTGGGGCTGCGGGCTTTGCGGCGGCCGTCAGCCTTGGCACCACCGGCGCCCACGTGGCGCTGCCGCGCCAGCCTGCGAAGCATTTTCCGGTAGGGCCGCGGCTCTGGCCACAGCTCCCACGCCCGAAGAGCGAGGATGGAAAGCCGCGCCTCGTTGGAAAGCACTTTGGCAGCCGCTCGCGTGGCCCCACAGCCCGTGGGGCTGCGGGCTTTGCGGCGGCCATCAGCCTCGGCGCCACCGGCGCCCACCTGGCGCCGCCGCGCCAGCCTGCGAAGCATTTTCCGGTAGGG
Organism: Chroicocephalus ridibundus; assembly: GCF_963924245.1. Classification (NCBI taxonomy): domain Eukaryota; kingdom Metazoa; phylum Chordata; class Aves; order Charadriiformes; family Laridae; genus Chroicocephalus; species Chroicocephalus ridibundus. The sequence continues at coordinate 403,485 of NW_026961651.1, forward strand.
CCGCGGCTCTGGCCACAGCTCCCACGCCCGAAGAGCCAGGAGGGAAAGCCATGCCTCGTTGGAAAGCTCTTTGGCAGCCGCTCGCGTGGCCCCACAGCCCGTGGGGCTGCGGGCTTTGCGGCGGCCGTCAGCCTCGGCGCCACCGGCGACCACCTTGCTCCGCTGCGTCAGCCTGCGAAGCATTTTCCGGTAGGGCCGCGGATCTGGCCACAGCTCCGACGCCCGAAGAGCGAGGATGGAAAGCCGCGCCTCGTTGGAAAGCACTTTGGCAGCCGCTCGCATGGCCCCACAGCCCGTGGGGCTGCGGGCTTTGCGGCCGCCGTCAGCCTCGGCGACACCGGCGCCCACGTGGCGCCGCCGCGCCGGCCTAGAGAAGCATTTTTCGGGTAGGGCCGCGGCTCTGGCCACAGCTCCCACGCCCGAAGAGCCAGGAGGGAAAGCCGTGCCTTGTTGGAAATCTCTTTGGCAGCCACTCGCGTGGCCCCACAGCCCGTGGGGCTGCGGGCTTTGCGGCGGCCGTCAGCCTCAGCGCCACCGGCGCCCACCTTTCTCTGCTGCGTCAGCCTGCGAAGCATTTTCTGGTAGGGCCACGGCTCTGGCCACAGCTCCCACGCCCGAAGAGCAAGGATGGAAAGCCGTGCCTCATTGGAAAGCTCTTTGGCAGCCGCTCGCGTGGCCCCACAGCCCGTGGGGCTGCGGGCTTTGCGGCGGCCGTCAGCCTCGGCGCCACCGGCGCCCACCTGGTGCCGCCGCGCCAGCCTACGAAGCATTTTCCGGTAGGGCCGCGGCTCTGGCCACAGCTCCCACGCCCGAAGAGCCAGGAGGGAAAGCCATGCCTCGTTGGAAAGCTCTTTGGCAGCCGCTCGCGTGGCCCCACAGCCCGTGGGCCTGCGGGCTTTGCGGCGGCCGTCAGCCTTTGCGACACTGTAGCCCACGTAGCGCCACTGCGCCAGCCTGCGAAGCATTTTCCGGTAGGGCCGCGGCTCTGGCCATAGCTCCCACGCCCGAAGAGCCAGGAGGGAAAGCCATGCCTCGTTGTAAAGCTCTTTGGCAGCCGCTCGCGTGGCCCCACAGCCCGTGGGGCTGCGGGCTTTGCGGCGGCCGTCAGCCTCGGCGCCACCGGCGACCACCTTGCTCCGCTGCGTCAGCCTGCGAAGCATTTTCCGGTAGGGCCGCGGATCTGGCCACAGCTCCCACGCCCGAAAAGCCAGGAGGGAAAGCCGCGCCTCGGTGGAAAGCCCTTTGGCAGCCGCTCGCGTGACCCCACAGCCCGTGGGGCTGCGGGCTTTGCCGCGGCCGTCAGCCTCGGCGCCACCGGCGCCCACGTGCGGCCGCCGCGCCAGCCTGCGAAGCATTTTCCGGTAGGGCCGCGGCTCTCCCCACAGCTCCCACACCAGAAGAGCCAGGAGGGAAAGCCGTGCCTCGTTGGAAAGCTCTTTGGCAGCCGCTCGCGTGGCCCCACATACCATGGGGCTGCAGGCTTTGCGGCGGCCGTCAGCCTCGGCGCCAACGGCGCCCATTTTGCGCCGCCGCGCCAGCCTGCGAAGCATTTTCCGGTAGGGCCGCGGCTCTGGCCACAGCTCCCACGCCCGAAGACCAAGAAGGGAAAGCCGTGCCGCATTGGAAAGCTCTTTGGCAGCCGCTCGCGTGGCCCCACAGCCCGTGGGGCTGCGGGCTTTGCGGCGGACGTCAGCCTTGGCGCCAACGGCGCCCACGTGGCGCCGCCGTGCCAGCCTGCGAAGCATTTTCCGGTAGGGCCACGGCTCTGGCCACAGCTCCCACGCCCGAAGAGCCAGGAGGGAAAGCCGTGCCTCGTTGGAAAGCTCTTTGGCAGCCGCTCGCGTGGCCCCACAGCCCGTGGGGCTGCAGGCTTTCCGGCGGTGTCAGCCTCGGCATCACCGGCGCACACCTGGCGCCGCCGCGCCAGCCTGCGAAGCATTTTCCGGTAGGGCCGCGGCTCTGGCCACAGCTCCCACGATCGAAGAGCCAGGAGGGAAAGCCGTGCCTCGTTGGAAAGCTCTTTGGCAGCCGCTCGCGTGGCCCCACAGCCCGTGGGCCTGCGGGCTTTGCGGCGGCCGTCAGCCTCGGCACCACCGGCGCCCACCTGGTGCCGCCGCGCCAGCCTACGAAGCATTTTCCGGTAGGGCCGCGGCTCTGGCCACAGCTCCCACGCCCGAAGAGCCAGGAGGGAAAGCCATGCCTCGTTGGAAAGCTCTTTGGCAGCCGCTCGCGTGGCCCCACAGCCCGTGGGGCTGCGGGCTTTGCGGCGGCCGTCAGCCTTTGCGACACTGTAGCCCACGTAGCGCCACTGCGCCAGCCTGCGAAGCATTTTCCGGTAGGGCCGCGGCTCTGGCCACAGCTCCCACGCCCGAAGAGCCAGGAGGGAAAGCCATGCCTCGTTGGAAAGCTCTTTGGCAGCCGCTCGCGTGGCCCCACAGCCCGTGGGGCTGCGGGCTTTGCGGCGGCCGTCAGCCTCGGCGCCACCGGCGACCACCTTGCTCCGCTGCGTCAGCCTGCGAAGCATTTTCCGGTAGGGCCGCGGATCTGGCCACAGCTCCCACGCCCGAAGAGCCAGGAGGGAAAGCCGCGCCTCGGTGGAAAGCCCTTTGGCAGCCGCTCGCGTGACCCCACAGCCCGTGGGGCTGCGGGCTTTGCCGCGGCCGTCAGCCTCGGCGACACCGGCGCCCACGTGCGGCCGCCGCGCCAGCCTGCGAAGCATTTTCCGGTAGGGCCGCGGCTCTCCCCACAGCTCCCACACCAGAAGAGCCAGGAGGGAAAGCCGTGCCTCGTTGGAAAGCTCTTTGGCAGCCGCTCGCGTGGCCCCACATACCATGGGGCTGCGGGCTTTGCGGCGGCCGTCAGCCTCGGCGCCAACGGCGCCCATTTTGCGCCGCCGCGCCAGCCTGCGAAGCATTTTCCGGTAGGGCCGCGGCTCTGGCCACAGCTCCCACACCCGAAGACCAAGAAGGGAAAGCCGTGCCGCATTGGAAAGCTCTTTGGCAGCCGCTCGCGTGGCCCCACAGCCCGTGGGGCTGCGGGCTTTGCGGCGGACGTCAGCCTTGGCGCCAACGGCGCCCACGTGGCGCCGCCGTGCCAGCCTGCGAAGCATTTTCCGGTAGGGCCGCGGCTCTGGCCACAGCTCCCACGCCCGAAGAGCCAGGAGGGAAAGCCGTGCCTCGTTGGAAAGCTCTTTGGCAGCCGCTCGCGTGGCCCCACAGCCCGTGGGGCTGCGGGCTTTGCGGCGGCCGTCAGCCTTTGCGACACTGTAGCCCACGTAGCATCAGTGCGCCAGCCTGCGAAGCATTTTCCGGTAGGGCCGCGGCTCTGGCCACAGCTCCCACGCCCGAAGAGCCAGGAGGGAAAGCCATGCCTCGTTGGAAAGCTCTTTGGCAGCCGCTCGCGTGGCCCCACAGCCCGTGGGGCTGCGGGCTTTGCGGCGGCCGTCAGCCTCGGCGCCACCGGCGACCACCTTGCTCCGCTGCGTCAGCCTGCGAAGCATTTTCCGGTAGGGCCGCGGATCTGGCCACAGCTCCGACGCCCGAAGACCGAGGATGGAAAGCCGCGCCTCGTTGGAAAGCACTTTGGCAGCCGCTCGCATGGCCCCACAGCCCGTGGGGCTGCGGGCTTTGCGGCCGCCGTCAGCCTCGGCGACACCGGCGCCCACGTGGCGCCGCCGCGCCGGCCTAGAGAAGCATTTTTCGGGTAGGGCCGCGGCTCTGGCCACAGCTCCCACGCCCGAAGAGCCAGGAGGGAAAGCCGTGCCTCGTTGGAAATCTCTTTGGCAGCCACTCGCGTGGCCCCACAGCCCGTGGGGCTGCGGGCTTTGCGGCGGCCGTCAGCCTCAGCGTCACCGGCGCCCACCTTTCTCTGCTGCGTCAGCCTGCGAAGCATTTTCTGGTAGGGCCACGGCTCTGGCCACAGCTCCCACGCCCGAAGAGCAAGGATGGAAAGCCGTGCCTCATTGGAAAGCTCTTTGGCAGCCGCTCGCGTGGCCCCACAGCCCGTGGGGCTGCGGGCTTTGCGGCGGCTCTCAGCCTCGGCGACACCAGCGCCCACGTGACGCCGCCGCACCAGCCTGCGAAGCATTTTCCGGTAGGGCCGCGGCTCTGGCCACAGCTCCTACGCCCGAAGAGCCAGGAGGGAAAGCCATGCCTCGTTGGAAATCTCTTTGGCAGCCGCTCGCGTGGCCCCACAGCCCGTGGGGCTGCGGGCTTTGCGGCGGCCGTCAGCCTCGGCACCACCGGCGCCCACGTGGCGCTGCCGCGCCAGCCTGCGAAGCATTTTCCGGAAGGGCCGCGGCTCTGGCCACAGCTCCCACGCCTGAAGAGCGAGGATGGAAAGCCGCGCCTCGTTGGAAAGCCCTTTGGCAGCCGCTCGCGTGGCCCCACAGCCCGTGGGGCTGCGGGCTTTGCCGCGGCCGTCAGCATCGGCGCCACCGGCGCCCACCTGGCGCCGCCGCGCCAGTCTGCGAAGCATTTTCCGGTAGGGCCGCGGCTCTGGCCACAGCTCCCACGCCCGAAGAGCCAGGAGGGAAAGCCATGCCTCGTTGGAAAGCTCTTTGGCAGCCGCTCGCGTGGCCCCACAGCCCGTGGGGCTGCGGGCTTTGCGGCGGCCGTCAGCCTCGGCGCCACCGGCGACCACCTTGCTCCGCTGCGTCAGCCTGCGAAGCATTTTCCGGTAGGGCCGCGGATCTGGCCACAGCTCCGACGCCCGAAGAGCGAGGATGGAAAGCCGCGCCTCGTTGGAAAGCACTTTGGCAGCCGCTCGCATGGCCCCACAGCCCGTGGGGCTGCGGGCTTTGCGGCCGCCGTCAGCCTCGGCAACACCGGCGCCCACGTGGCGCCGCCGCGCCGGCCTAGAGAAGCATTTTTCGGGTAGGGCCGCGGCTCTGGCCACAGCTCCCACGCCCGAAGACCAAGGAGGGAAAGCCGTGCCTCGTTGGAAATCTCTTTGGCAGCCACTCGCGTGGCCCCACAGCCCGTGGGGCTGCGGGCTTTGCGGCGGCCGTCAGCCTCAGCGCCACCGGCGCCCACCTTTCTCTGCTGCGTCAGCCTGCGAAGCATTTTCTGGTAGGGCCACGGCTCTGGCCACAGCTCCCACGCCCGAAGAGCAAGGATGGAAAGCCGTGCCTCATTGGAAAGCTCTTTGGCAGCCGCTCGCGTGGCCCCACAGCCCGTGGGCCTGCGGGCTTTGCGGCGGCCGTCAGCCTCGGCACCACCGGCGCCCACGTGGCGCTGCAGCGCCAGCCTGCGAAGCATTTTCCGGTAGGGCCGCGGCTCTGGCCACAGCTCCCACGCCCGAAGAGCCAGGAGGGAAAGCCATGCCTCGTTGGAAAGCTCTTTGGCAGCCGCTCGCGTGGCCCCACAGCCCGTGGGGCTGCGGGCTTTGCAGCGGCCGTCAGCCTCGGCTCCACCGGCGCCCACCTTGCTCCGCTGCGTCAGCCTGCGAAGCATTTTCCGGTAGGGCCGCGGCTCTGGCCACAGCTCCCACGCCCGAAGAGCCAGGAGGGAAAGCCGCGCCTCGGTGGAAAGCCCTTTGGCAGCCGCTCGCGTGACCCCACAGCCCGTGGGGCTGCGGGCTTTGCCGCGGCCGTCAGCCTCGGCGCCACCGGCGCCCACGTGCGGCCGCCGCGCCAGCCTGCGAAGCATTTTCCGGTAGGGCCGCGGCTCTCCCCACAGCTCCCACACCAGAAAAGCCAGGAGGGAAAGCCGTGCCTCGTTGGAAAGCTCTTTGGCAGCCACTCGCGTGGCCCCACATACCATGGGGCTGCGGGCTTTGCGGCGGCCGTCAGCCTCGGCGCCAACGGCGCCCATTTTGCGCCGCCGCGCCAGCCTGCGAAGCATTTTCCGGTAGGGCCGCGGCTCTGGACACAGCTCCCACGCCCGAAGAGCTAGGAGGGAAAGCCGTGCCGCATTGGAAAGCTCTTTGGCAGCCGCTCGCGTGGCCCCACAGCCCGTGGGGCTGCGGGCTTTGCGGCGGACGTCAGCCTTGGCGCCACCGCCGCCCACGTGGCGCCGCCGTGCCAGCCTGCGAAGCATTTTCCGGTAGGGTCACGGCTCTGGCCACAGCTCCCACGCCCGAAGAGCCAGGAGGGAAAGCCGTGCCTCGTTGGAAAGCTCTTTGGCAGCCGCTCGCGTGGCCCCACAGACCATGGGGCTGCGGGCTTTGCGGCGGCCGTCAGCCTCGGCGCCACCGGCGCCCACCTGGCGCCGCTGCGTCAGCCTGCGAAGCATTTTCCGGTAGGGCCGCGGCTCTGGCCACAGCTCCCACGCCCGAAGAGCCAGGAGGGAAAGCCGTGCCGCATTGGAAAGCTCTTTGGCAGCCGCTCGCGTGGCCCCGCAGCCCGTGGGGCTGCGGGCTTTGCGGCGGCCGTCAGCCTCGGCGCCACCGGCGCCCACCTGGCGCCGCCGCGCCAGCCTGCGAAGCATTTTCCGGTAGGGCCGCGGCTCTCCCCACAGCTCCCACACCCGAAGAGCCAGGAGGGAAAGCCGTGCCTCGTTGGAAAGCTCTTTGGCAGCCGCTCGCGTGGCCCAACAGACCATGGGGCTGCGGGCTTTGCGGCGGCCGTCAGCCTCGGCGCCAACGGCGCCCATTTTGCGCCGCCGCGCCAGCCTGCGAAGCATTTTCCGGTAGGGCCGCGGCTCTGGCCACAGCTCCCACGCCCGAAGACCAAGAACGGAAAGCCGTGCCGCATTGGAAAGCTCTTTGTCAGCCGCTCGCGTGGCCCCACAGCCCGTGGGGCTGCGGGCTTTGCGGCGGACGTCAGCCTTGGCACCACCGGCGCCCACGTGGCGCCGCCGTGCCAGCCTGCGAAGCATTTTCCGGTAGGGCCGCGGCTCTGGCCACAGCTCTCACGCCCGAAGAGCCAGGAGGGAAAGCCGTGCCTCGTTGGAAAGCTCTTTGGCAGCCGCTCGCGTGGCCCCACAGACCATGGGGCTGCGGGCTTTGCGGCGGCCGTCAGCCTCGGCGCCACCGGCGCCCACCTTGCTCCGCTGCGTGAGCCTGCGAAGCATTTTCCGGTAGGGCCGCGGCTCTGGCCACAGCTCCCACGCCCGAAGAGCCAGGAGGGAAAGCCGTGCCTCGTTGGAAAGCTCTTTGGCAGCCGCTCGCGTGGCCCCACAGCCCGTGGGGCTGCGGGCTTTGCGGCGGCCGTCAACCTCGGCACCACCGGCGCCCACGTGGCGCTGCCGCGCCAGCCTGCGAAGCATTTTCCGGTAGGGCCGCGGCTCTGGCCACAGCTCCCACGCCTGAAGAGCGAGGATGGAAAGCCGCGCCTCGTTGGAAAGCCCTTTGGCAGCCGCTCGCGTGGCCCCACAGCCCGTGGGGCTGCGGGCTTTGCCGCGGCCGTCAGCATCGGCGCCACCGGCGCCCACCTGGCGCCGCCGCGCCAGTCTGCGAAGCATTTTTCGGGTAGGGCCGCGGCTCTGGCCACAGCTCCCACGCCCGAAGAGCCAGGAGGGAAAGCCGTGCCTCGTTGGAAATCTCTTTGGCAGCCACTCGCGTGGCCCCACAGCCCGTGGGGCTGCGGGCTTTGCGGCGGCCGTCAGCCTCAGCGCCACCGGCGCCCACCTTTCTCTGCTGCGTCAGCCTGCGAAGCATTTTCCGGTAGGGCCACGGCTCTGGCCACAGCTCCCACGCCCGAAGAGCAAGGATGGAAAGCCGTGCCTCATTGGAAAGCTCTTTGGCAGCCGCTCGCGTGGCCCCACAGCCCGTGGGGCTGCGGGCTTTGCGGCGGCTATCAGCCTCGGCGACACCGGCGCCCACGTGGCGCCGCCGCACCAGCCTGCGAAGCATTTTCCGGTAGCGCCTCGCCTCTGGCCACAGCTCCCATGCCCGAAGAGCCAGGAGGGAAAGCCGTGCCTCGTTGGAAAGCTCTTTGGCAGCCGCTCGCGTGGCCCCACAGCCCGTGGGCCTGCGGGCTTTGCGGCGGCCGTCAGCCTCGGCACCACCGGCGCCCACGTGGCGCTGCAGCGCCAGCCTGCGAAGCATTTTCCGGTAGGGCCGCGGCTCTGGCCACAGCTCCCACGCCCGAAGAGCCAGGAGGGAAAGCCATGCCTCGTTGGAAAGCTCTTTGGCAGCCGCTCGCGTGGCCCCACAGCCCGTGGGGCTGCGGGCTTTGCAGCGGCCGTCAGCCTCGGCTCCACCGGCGCCCACCTTGCTCCGCTGCGTCAGCCTGCGAAGCATTTTCCGGTAGGGCCGCGGCTCTGGCCACAGCTCCCACGCCCGAAGAGCCAGGAGGGAAAGACGCGCCTCGGTGGAAAGCCCTTTGGCAGCCGCTCGCGTGACCCCACAGCCCGTGGGGCTGCGGGCTTTGCCGCGGCCGTCAGCCTCGGCGCCACCGGCGCCCACGTGCGGCCGCCGCGCCAGCCTGCGAAGCATTTTCCGGTAGGGCCGCGGCTCTCCCCACAGCTCCCACACCAGAAAAGCCAGGAGGGAAAGCCGTGCCTCGTTGGAAAGCTCTTTGGCAGCCACTCGCGTGGCCCCACATACCATTGGGCTGCGGGCTTTGCGGCGGCCGTCAGCCTCGGCGCCAACGGCGCCCATTTTGCGCCGCCGCGCCAGCCTGCGAAGCATTTTCCGGTAGGGCCGCGGCTCTGGCCACAGCTCCCACGCCCGAAGAGCCAGGAGGGAAAGCCGTGCCTCGTTGGAAAGCTCTTTGGCAGCCGCTCGCGTGGCCCCACAGACCATGGGGCTGCGGGCTTTGCGGCGGCCGTCAGCCTCGGCGCCACCGGCGCCCACCTGGCGCCGCTGCGTCAGCCTGCGAAGCATTTTCCGGTAGGGCCGCGGCTCTGGCCACAGCTCCCACACCCGAAGAGCCAGGAGGGAAAGCCGTGCCTCGTTGGAAAGCTCTTTGGCAGCCGCTCGCGTGGCCCCACAGACCATGGGGCTGCGGGCTTTGCGGCGGCCGTCAGCCTCGGCGCCACCGGCGCCCATTTTGCGCCGCCGTGCCAGCCTGCGAAGCATTTTCCGGTAGGGCCGCGGCTCTGGCCACAGCTCCCACGCCCGAAGACCAAGAAGGGAAAGCCGTGCCGCATTGGAAAGCTCTTTGTCAGCCGCTCGCGTGGCCCCACAGCCCGTGGGGCTGCGGGCTTTGCGGCGGACGTCAGCCTTGGCACCACCAGCGCCCACGTGGCGCCGCCGTGCCAGCCTGCGAAGCATTTTCCGGTAGGGCCGCGGCTCTGGCCACAGCTCCCACACCCGAAGAGCCAGGAGGGAAAGCCGTGCCTCGTTGGAAAGCTCTTTGGCAGCCGCTCGCGTGGCCCCAAAGACCATGGGGCTGCGGGCTTTGCGGCGGCCGTCAGCCTCGGCGCCACCGGCGCCCACCTTGCTCCGCTGCGTGAGCCTGCGAAGCATTTTCCGGTAGGGCCGCGGCTCTGGCCACAGCTCCCACGCCCGAAGAGCCAGGAGGGAAAGCCGTGCCTCGTTGGAAAGCTCTTTGGAAGCCGCTCGCGTGGCCCCACAGCCCGTGGGGCTGCGGGCTTTGCGGCGGCCGTCAACCTCGGCACCACCGGCGCCCACGTGGCGCTGCCGCGCCAGCCTGCGAAGCATTTTCCGGTAGGGCCGCGGCTCTGGCCACAGCTCCCACGCCTGAAGAGCGAGGATGGAAAGCCGCGCCTCGTTGGAAAGCCCTTTGGCAGCCGCTCGCGTGGCCCCACAGCCCGTGGGGCTGCGGGCTTTGCCGCGGCCATCAGCATCGGCGCCACCGGCGCCCACCTGGCGCCGCCGCGCCAGTCTGCGAAGCATTTTCCGGTAGGGCCGCGGCTCTGGCCACAGCTCCCACGCCCGAAGAGCCAGGAGGGAAAGCCATGCCTCGTTGGAAAGCTCTTTGGCAGCCGCTCGCGTGGCCCCACAGCCCGTGGGGCTGCGGGCTTTGCGGCGGCCGTCAGCCTCGGCGCCACCGGCGACCACCTTGCTCCGCTGCGTCAGCCTGCGAAGCATTTTCCGGTAGGGCCGCGGATCTGGCCACAGCTCCGACGCACGAAGAGCGAGGATGGAAAGCCGCGCCTCGTTGGAAAGCACTTTGGCAGCCGCTCGCATGGCCCCACAGCCCGTGGGGCTGCGGGCTTTGCGGCCGCCGTCAGCCTCGGCAACACCGGCGCCCACGTGGCGCCGCCGCGCCGGCCTAGAGAAGCATTTTTCGGGTAGGGCCGCGGCTCTGGCCACAGCTCCCACGCCCGAAGAGCCAGGAGGGAAAGCCGTGCCTCGTTGGAAATCTCTTTGGCAGCCACTCGCGTGGCCCCACAGCCCGTGGGGCTGCGGGCTTTGCGGCGGCCGTCAGCCTCAGCGCCACCGGCGCCCACCTTTCTCTGCTGCGTCAGCCTGCGAAGCATTTTCTGGTAGGGCCACGGCTCTGGCCACAGCTCCCACGCCCGAAGAGCAAGGATGGAAAGCCGTGCCTCATTGGAAAGCTCTTTGGCAGCCGCTCGCGTGGCCCCACAGCCCGTGGGGCTGCGGGCTTTGCGGCGGCTATCAGCCTCGGCGACACCGGCGCCCACGTGGCGCCGCCGCACCAGCCTGCGAAGCATTTTCCGGTAGCGCCTCGCCTCTGGCCACAGCTCCCATGCCCGAAGAGCCAGGAGGGAAAGCCGTGCCTCGTTGGAAAGCTCTTTGGCAGCCGCTCGCGTGGCCCCACAGCCCGTGGGGCTGCGGGATTTGCGGCGGCCGTCAGCCTCGGCACCACCGGCGCCCACGTGGCGCTGCAGCGCCAGCCTGCGAACCATTTTCCGGTAGGGCCGCGGCTCTGGCCACAGCTCCCACGCCCGAAGAGCCAGGAGGGAAAGCCATGCCTCGTTGGAAAGCTCTTTGGCAGCCGCTCGCGTGGCCCCACAGCCCGTGGGGCTGCGGGCTTTGCAGCGGCCGTCAGCCTCGGCTCCACCGGCGCCCACCTTGCTCCGCTGCGTCAGCCTGCGAAGCATTTTCCGGTAGGGCCGCGGCTCTGGCCACAGCTCCCACGCCCGAAGAGCCAGGAGGGAAAGCCGCGCCTCGGTGGAAAGCCCTTTGGCAGCCGCTCGCGTGACCCCACAGCCCGTGGGGCTGCGGGCTTTGCCGCGGCCGTCAGCCTCGGCGCCACCGGCGCCCACGTGCGGCCGCCGCGCCAGCCTGCGAAGCATTTTCCGGTAGGGCCGCGGCTCTCCCCACAGCTCCCACACCAGAAAAGCCAGGAGGGAAAGCCGTGCCTCGTTGGAAAGCTCTTTGGCAGCCACTCGCGTGGCCCCACATACCATGGGGCTGCGGGCTTTGCGGCGGCCGTCAGCCTCGGCGCCAACGGCGCCCATTTTGCGCCGCCGCGCCAGCCTGCGAAGCATTTTCCGGTAGGGCCGCGGCTCTGGCCACAGCTCCCACGCCCGAAGAGCTAGGAGGGAAAGCCGTGCCGCATTGGAAAGCTCTTTGGCAGCCGCTCGCGTGGCCCCACAGCCCGTGGGGCTGCGGGCTTTGCGGCGGACGTCAACCTTGGCGCCACCGCCGCCCACGTGGCGCCGCCGTGCCAGCCTGCGAAGCATTTTCCGGTAGGGTCACAGCTCTGGCCACAGCTCCCACGCCCGAAGAGCCAGGAGGGAAAGCCGTGCCTCGTTGGAAAGCTCTTTGGCAGCCGCTCGCGTGGCCCCACAGCCCGTGGGGCTGCGGGCTTTGCGGCGGCCGTCAGCCTCGGCGCCACCGGCGCCCACCTTGCTCCGCTGCGTGAGCCTGCGAAGCATTTTCCGGTAGGGCCGCGGCTCTGGCCACAGCTCCCACGCCCGAAGAGCCAGGAGGGAAAGCCGTGCCTCGTTGGAAAGCTCTTTGGAAGCCGCTCGCGTGGCCCCACAGCCCGTGGGGCTGCGGGCTTTGCGGCGGCCGTCAACCTCGGCACCACCGGCGCCCACGTGGCGCTGCCGCGCCAGCCTGCGAAGCATTTTCCGGTAGGGCCGCGGCTCTGGCCACAGCTCCCACGCCTGAAGAGCGAGGATGGAAAGCCGCGCCTCGTTGGAAAGCCCTTTGGCAGCCGCTCGCGTGGCCCCACAGCCCGTGGGGCTGTGGGCTTTGCCGCGGCCGTCAGCATCGGCGCCACCGGCGCCCACCTGGCGCCGCCGCGCCAGTCTGCGAAGCATTTTCCGGTAGGGCCGCGGCTCTGGCCACAGCTCCCACGCCCGAAGAGCCAGGAGGGAAAGCCATGCCTCGTTGGAAAGCTCTTTGGCAGCCGCTCGCGTGGCCCCACAGCCCGTGGGGCTGCGGGCTTTGCGGCGGCCGTCAGCCTCGGCGCCACCGGCGACCACCTTGCTCCGCTGCGTCAGCCTGCGAAGCATTTTCCGGTAGGGCCGCGGATCTGGCCACAGCTCCGACGCACGAAGAGCGAGGATGGAAAGCCGCGCCTCGTTGGAAAGCACTTTGGCAGCCGCTCGCATGGCCCCACAGCCCGTGGGGCTGCGGGCTTTGCGGCCGCCGTCAGCCTCGGCAACACCGGCGCCCACGTGGCGCCGCCGCGCCGGCCTAGAGAAGCATTTTTCGGGTAGGGCCGCGGCTCTGGCCACAGCTCCCACGCCCGAAGAGCCAGGAGGGAAAGCCGTGCCTCGTTGGAAATCTCTTTGGCAGCCACTCGCGTGGCCCCACAGCCCGTGGGGCTGCGGGCTTTGCGGCGGCCGTCAGCCTCAGCGCCACCGGCGCCCACCTTTCTCTGCTGCGTCAGCCTGCGAAGCATTTTCTGGTAGGGCCACGGCTCTGGCCACAGCTCCCACGCCCGAAGAGCAAGGATGGAAAGCCGTGCCTCATTGGAAAGCTCTTTGGCAGCCGCTCGCGTGGCCCCACAGCCCGTGGGGCTGCGGGCTTTGCGGCGGCTATCAGCCTCGGCGACACCGGCGCCCACGTGGCGCCGCCGCACCAGCCTGCGAAGCATTTTCCGGTAGCGCCTCGCCTCTGGCCACAGCTCCCATGCCCGAAGAGCCAGGAGGGAAAGCCGTGCCTCGTTGGAAAGCTCTTTGGCAGCCGCTCGCGTGGCCCCACAGCCCGTGGGGCTGCGGGATTTGCGGCGGCCGTCAGCCTCGGCACCACCGGCGCCCACGTGGCGCTGCAGCGCCAGCCTGCGAACCATTTTCCGGTAGGGCCGCGGCTCTGGCCACAGCTCCCACGCCCGAAGAGCCAGGAGGGAAAGCCATGCCTCGTTGGAAAGCTCTTTGGCAGCCGCTCGCGTGGCCCCACAGCCCGTGGGGCTGCGGGCTTTGCAGCGGCCGTCAGCCTCGGCTCCACCGGCGCCCACCTTGCTCCGCTGCGTCAGCCTGCGAAGCATTTTCCGGTAGGGCCGCGGCTCTGGCCACAGCTCCCACGCCCGAAGAGCCAGGAGGGAAAGCCGCGCCTCGGTGGAAAGCCCTTTGGCAGCCGCTCGCGTGACCCCACAGCCCGTGGGGCTGCGGGCTTTGCCGCGGCCGTCAGCCTCGGCGCCACCGGCGCCCACGTGCGGCCGCCGCGCCAGCCTGCGAAGCATTTTCCGGTAGGGCCGCGGCTCTCCCCACAGCTCCCACACCAGAAAAGCCAGGAGGGAAAGCCGTGCCTCGTTGGAAAGCTCTTTGGCAGCCACTCGCGTGGCCCCACATACCATGGGGCTGCGGGCTTTGCGGCGGCCGTCAGCCTCGGCGCCAACGGCGCCCATTTTGCGCCGCCGCGCCAGCCTGCGAAGCATTTTCCGGTAGGGCCGCGGCTCTGGCCACAGCTCCCACGCCCGAAGAGCTAGGAGGGAAAGCCGTGCCGCATTGGAAAGCTCTTTGGCAGCCGCTCGCGTGGCCCCACAGCCCGTGGGGCTGCGGGCTTTGCGGCGGACGTCAGCCTTGGCGCCACCGCCGCCCACGTGGCGCCGCCGTGCCAGCCTGCGAAGCATTTTCCGGTAGGGTCACAGCTCTGGCCACAGCTCCCACGCCCGAAGAGCCAGGAGGGAAAGCCGTGCCTCGTTGGAAAGCTCTTTGGCAGCCGCTCGCGTGGCCCCAAAGACCATGGGGCTGCGGGCTTTGCGGCGGCCGTCAGCCTCGGCGCCACCGGCGCCCACCTTGCTCCGCTGCGTGAGCCTGCGAAGCATTTTCCGGTAGGGCCGCGGCTCTGGCCACAGCTCCCACGCCCGAAGAGCCAGGAGGGAAAGCCGTGCCTCGTTGGAAAGCTCTTTGGAAGCCGCTCGCGTGGCCCCACAGCCCGTGGGGCTGCGGGCTTTGCGGCGGCCGTCAACCTCGGCACCACCGGCGCCCACGTGGCGCTGCCGCGCCAGCCTGCGAAGCATTTTCCGGTAGGGCCGCGGCTCTGGCCACAGCTCCCACGCCTGAAGAGCGAGGATGGAAAGCCGCGCCTCGTTGGAAAGCCCTTTGGCAGCCGCTCGCGTGGCCCCACAGCCCGTGGGGCTGTGGGCTTTGCCGCGGCCGTCAGCATCGGCGCCACCGGCGCCCACCTGGCGCCGCCGCGCCAGTCTGCGAAGCATTTTCCGGTAGGGCCGCGGCTCTGGCCACAGCTCCCACGCCCGAAGAGCCAGGAGGGAAAGCCATGCCTCGTTGGAAAGCTCTTTGGCAGCCGCTCGCGTGGCCCCACAGCCCGTGGGGCTGCGGGCTTTGCGGCGGCCGTCAGCCTCGGCGCCACCGGCGACCACCTTGCTCCGCTGCGTCAGCCTGCGAAGCATTTTCCGGTAGGGCCGCGGATCTGGCCACAGCTCCGACGCACGAAGAGCGAGGATGGAAAGCCGCGCCTCGTTGGAAAGCACTTTGGCAGCCGCTCGCATGGCCCCACAGCCCGTGGGGCTGCGGGCTTTGCGGCCGCCGTCAGCCTCGGCAACACCGGCGCCCACGTGGCGCCGCCGCGCCGGCCTAGAGAAGCATTTTTCGGGTAGGGCCGCGGCTCTGGCCACAGCTCCCACGCCCGAAGAGCCAGGAGGGAAAGCCGTGCCTCGTTGGAAATCTCTTTGGCAGCCACTCGCGTGGCCCCACAGCCCGTGGGGCTGCGGGCTTTGCGGCGGCCGTCAGCCTCAGCGCCACCGGCGCCCACCTTTCTCTGCTGCGTCAGCCTGCGAAGCATTTTCTGGTAGGGCCACGGCTCTGGCCACAGCTCCCACGCCCGAAGAGCAAGGATGGAAAGCCGTGCCTCATTGGAAAGCTCTTTGGCAGCCGCTCGCGTGGCCCCACAGCCCGTGGGGCTGCGGGCTTTGCGGCGGCTATCAGCCTCGGCGACACCGGCGCCCACGTGGCGCCGCCGCACCAGCCTGCGAAGCATTTTCCGGTAGCGCCTCGCCTCTGGCCACAGCTCCCATGCCCGAAGAGCCAGGAGGGAAAGCCGTGCCTCGTTGGAAAGCTCTTTGGCAGCCGCTCGCGTGGCCCCACAGCCCGTGGGGCTGCGGGATTTGCGGCGGCCGTCAGCCTCGGCACCACCGGCGCCCACGTGGCGCTGCAGCGCCAGCCTGCGAACCATTTTCCGGTAGGGCCGCGGCTCTGGCCACAGCTCCCACGCCCGAAGAGCCAGGAGGGAAAGCCATGCCTCGTTGGAAAGCTCTTTGGCAGCCGCTCGCGTGGCCCCACAGCCCGTGGGGCTGCGGGCTTTGCAGCGGCCGTCAGCCTCGGCTCCACCGGCGCCCACCTTGCTCCGCTGCGTCAGCCTGCGAAGCATTTTCCGGTAGGGCCGCGGCTCTGGCCACAGCTCCCACGCCCGAAGAGCCAGGAGGGAAAGCCGCGCCTCGGTGGAAAGCCCTTTGGCAGCCGCTCGCGTGACCCCACAGCCCGTGGGGCTGCGGGCTTTGCCGCGGCCGTCAGCCTCGGCGCCACCGGCGCCCACGTGCGGCCGCCGCGCCAGCCTGCGAAGCATTTTCCGGTAGGGCCGCGGCTCTCCCCACAGCTCCCACACCAGAAAAGCCAGGAGGGAAAGCCGTGCCTCGTTGGAAAGCTCTTTGGCAGCCACTCGCGTGGCCCCACATACCATGGGGCTGCGGGCTTTGCGGCGGCCGTCAGCCTCGGCGCCAACGGCGCCCATTTTGCGCCGCCGCGCCAGCCTGCGAAGCATTTTCCGGTAGGGCCGCGGCTCTGGCCACAGCTCCCACGCCCGAAGAGCTAGGAGGGAAAGCCGTGCCGCATTGGAAAGCTCTTTGGCAGCCGCTCGCGTGGCCCCACAGCCCGTGGGGCTGCGGGCTTTGCGGCGGACGTCAGCCTTGGCGCCACCGCCGCCCACGTGGCGCCGCCGTGCCAGCCTGCGAAGCATTTTCCGGTAGGGTCACAGCTCTGGCCACAGCTCCCACGCCCGAAGAGCCAGGAGGGAAAGCCGTGCCTCGTTGGAAAGCTCTTTGGCAGCCGCTCGCGTGGCCCCACAGCCCGTGGGGCTGCGGGCTTTGCGGCGGCCGTCAGCCTCGGCGCCACCGGCACCCACCTGGCGCCGCTGCGTCAGCCTGCGAAGCATTTTCTGGTAGGGCCGCGGCTCTGGCCACAGCTCCCACGCCCGAAGAGCCAGGAGGGAAAGCCGTGCCTCGTTGGAAAGCTCTTTGGCAGCCGCTCGCGTGGCCCCACAGCCCGTGGGGCTGCGGGCTTTGCGGCGGCCGTCAGCCTTGGCACCACCGGCGCCCACGTGGCGCTGCCGCGCCAGCCTGCGAAGCATTTTCCGGTAGGGCCGCGGCTCTGGCCACAGCTCCCACGCCCGAAGAGCGAGGATGGAAAGCCGCGCCTCGTTGGAAAGCACTTTGGCAGCCGCTCGCGTGGCCCCACAGACCATGGGGCTGCGGGCTTTGCGGCGGCCATCAGCCTCGGCGCCACCGGCGCCCACCTGGCGCCGCCGCGCCAGTCTGCGAAGCATTTTCCGGTAGGGCCGCGGCTCTGGCCACAGCTCCCACGCCCGAAGAGCCAGGAGGGAAAGCCATGCCTCGTTGGAAAGCTCTTTGGCAGCCGCTCGCGTGGCCCCACAGCCCGTGGGGCTGCGGGCTTTGCGGCGGCCGTCAGCCTCGGCGCCACCGGCGACCACCTTGCTCCGCTGCGTCAGCCTGCGAAGCATTTTTCGGGTAGGGCCGCGGCTCTGGCCACAGCTCCGACGCCCGAAGAGCCAGGAGGGAAAGCCGTGCCTCGTTGGAAATCTCTTTGGCAGCCACTCGCGTGGCCCCACAGCCCGTGGGGCTGCGGGCTTTGCGGCGGCCATCAGCCTCTGCGACACCGGCGCCCACGTGGCGCCGCCGCGCCAGCCTGCGAAGCATTTTCCGGTAGCGCCTCGGCTCTGGCCACAGCTCCCACACCCGAAGAGACAGGAGGGAAAGCCGTGCCTCGTTGGAAAGCTCTTTGGCAGCCGCTCGCGTGGCCCCACAGCCCATGCGGCTGCGGGCTTTATGGCGACCGTCAGCCTCGGCGCCACCGGCGCCCACCTGGCGCCGCCGCGCCAGCCTGCGAAGCGTTTTCCGGTAGGGCCGCGGCTCTGGCCACAGCTCCCACGCCCGAAGAGCCAGGAAGGAAAGCCGTGCCTCGTTGGAAAGCTCTTTGGCAGCCGCTCGCGTGGCCCCACAGCCCGTGGGGCTGCGGGCTTTGCGGCGGCCGTCAGCCTTTGCGACACTGTCGCCCACCTGGCGCCGCTGCGCCAGCCTGCGAAGCATTTTCCGGTAGGGCCGCGGCTCTGGCCACAGCTCCCACGCCCGAAGAGCCAGGAGGGAAAGCCGTGCCTCGTTGGAAAGCTCTTTGGCAGCCGCTCGCGTGGCCCCGCAGCCCGTGGGGCTGCGGGCTTTGTGGCTGCCGTCAGCTTAGGCGCCACCGGCGCCCATGTGGCGCCGCCGCGCCAGCCTGCGAAGCATTTTCCGGTAGGGCCGCAGCTCTGGCCACAGCTCCCACGCCCGAAGAGCCAGGAGGGAAAGCCGTGCCTCGTTGGAAAGCTCTTTGGCAGCCGCTCGCGTGGCCCCACAGCCTGTGGGGCTGCGGGCTTTGCGACGGCCGTCAGCGTCGGCGCCACCGGCGCCCACGTGGCGCCGCCGTGCCAGCCTGCGAAGCATTTTCCGGTAGGGCCGCGGCTCTGGCCACAGCTCCCACGCCCGAAGAGCCAGGAGGGAAAGCCGTGCCTCGTTGGAAAGCTCTTTGACAGGCGCTCGCGTGGCCCCACAGCCCGTGGGGCTGCGGGCTTTGCGGCGGCCATCAGCCTCGGCACCACCGGCGCCTACGTGGCGCTGCCGCACCAGCCTGTGAAGCATTTTCCGGTTGGGCCGCGGCTCTGGCCACAGCTCCCACGCCCGAAAAGCGAGGATGGAAAGCCGCGCCTCGTTGGAAAGCCCTTTGGCAGCCGCTCGCGTGGCCCCACAGCCCGTGGGGCTGCGGGCTTTGCGGCGGCCGTCAGCCTCGGCGCCACCGGGACCCACCTGGCGCCGCCGCGCCAGCCTGCGAAGCATTTTCCGGTAGGGCCGCGGCTCTGGCCACAGCTCCCACGCCCGAAGAGCCAGGAGGGAAAGCCGTGCCTCGTTGGAAAGCTCTTTGGCAGCCGCTCGCGTGGCCCCACAGACCATGGGGCTGCGGGCTTTGCGGCGGCCCTCAGCCTTGGCGCCACCGGCGCCCACGTGGCGCCGCTGCGCCAGCCTGCGAAGCATTTTCTGGTAGGGCCGCGGCTCTGGCCACAGCTCCCACGCCCGAAGAGCCAGGAGGGAAAGCCGTGCCTCGTTGGAAAGCTCTTTGGCAGCCGCTCGCGTGGCCCCACAGCTCGTGGCGCTGCGGGCTTTGCGGCGGCCGTCAGCCTCGGCGCCACCGGCGCCCACCTGGCGCCGCCGCGCCAGCCTGCGAAGCATTTTCCTGTAGGGATGCGGCTCTGGCCACAGCTCCCACGCCCGAAGAGCCAGGAGGGAAAGCCATGCCTCGTTGGAAAGCTCTTTGGCAGCCGCTCGCGTGGCCCCACAGCCCGTGGGGCTGCGGGCTTTGCGGCGGCCGTCAGCCTCGGCGCCACCGGCGACCACCTTGCTCCGCTGCGTCAGCCTGCGAAGCATTTTCCGGTAGGGCCGCGGCTCTGGCCACAGCTCCAACGCCCGAAGAGCGAGGATGGAAAGCCGCGCCTCATTGGAAAGCTCTTTGGCAGCCGCTCGCGTGGCCCCACAGCCCGTGGGGCTGCGGGCTTTGCGTCGGCCGTCAGCCTCAGCGCCACCGGCGCCCACCTGGCGCCGCCGCGCCAGCCTGCGAAGCATTTTCCGGTAGGGCCGCGGCTCTCCCCACAGCTCCCACACCCGAAGAGCCAGGAAGGAAAACCGTGCCTCGTTGGAAAGCTCTTTGGCAGCCGCTCGCGTGGCCCCACATACCATGGGGCTGCGGGCTTTGCGGCGGCCGTCAGCCTCGGCGCCAACGGCGCCCATTGTGCGCCGCCGCGCCAGCCTGCGAAGCATTTTCCGGTAGGGCCGCGGCTCTGGCCACAGCTCCCACGCCCGAAGACCAAGAAGGGAAAGCCGTGCCGCATTGGAAAGCTCTTTGGCAGCCGCTCGCGTGGCCCCACAGCCAGTGGGGCTGCGGGCTTTGCGGCGGACGTCAGCCTTGGCGCCACCGGCGCCCACGTGGCGCCGCCGTGCCAGCCTGCGAAGCATTTTCCGGTAGGGCCGCGGCTCTGGCCACAGCTCCCACACCCGAAGAGCCAGGAGGGAAAGCCGTGCCTCGTTGGAAAGCTCTTTGGCAGCCGCTCGCGTGGCCCCACAGACCATGGGGCTGCGGGCTTTGCAGCGGCCGTCAGCCTCGGCACCACCGGCGCCCACCTTGCTCCGCTGCGTCAGCCTGCGAAGCATTTTCCGGTAGGGCCGCGGCTCTGGCCACAGCTCCCACGCCAGAAGAGCCAGGAGGGAAAGCCGTGCCTCGTTGGAAAGCTCTTTGGCAGCCGCTCGCGTGGCCCCACAGACCAATGGGCTGCGGGCTTTGCGGCGGCCGGCAACCTCGGCACCACCGGCGCCCACGTGGCGCTGCCGCGCCAGCCTGCGAAGCATTTTCCGGTAGGGCGGCGGCTCTGGCCACAGCTCCCACGCCTGAAGAGCGAGGATGGAAAGCCGCGCCTCGTTGGAAAGCCCTTTGGCAGCCGCTCGCGTGGCCCCACAGCCCGTGGGGCTGCGGGCTTTGCGGCGGCCGTCAGCCTCAGTGCCACCGGCGCCCACCTGGCGCCGCCGCACCAGTCTGCGAAGCATTTTCCGGTAGGGAAGCGGCTCTGGCCACAGCTCCCACGCCCGAAGAGCCAGGAGGGAAAGCCATGCCTCGTTGGAAAGCTCTTTGGCAGCCGCTCGCGTGGCCCCACAGCCCGTGGGGCTGCGGGCTTTGCGGCGGCCGTCAGCCTCGGCGCCACCGGCGACCACCTTGCTCCGCTGCGTCAGCCTGCGAAGCATTTTCCGGTAGGGCCGCGGCTCTGGCCACAACTCCGACGCCCGAAGAGCGAGGATGGAAAGCCGCGCCTCGTTGGAAAGCACTTTGGCAGCCGCTCGCATGGCCCCACAGCCCGTGGGGCTGCGGGCTTTGCGGCCGCCGTCAGCCTCGGCAACACCGGCGCCCACGTGGCGCCGCCGCGCCGGCCTAGAGAAGCATTTTTCGGGTAGGGCCGCGGCTCTGGCCACAGCTCCCACGCCCGAAGAGCCAGGAGGGAAAGCCGTGCCTCGTTGGAAATCTCTTTGGCAGCCACTCGAGTGGCCCCACAGCCCGTGGGGCTGCGGGCTTTGCGGCGGCCGTCAGCCTCAGCGCCACCGGCGCCCACCTTTCTCTGCTGCGTCAGCCTGCGAAGCATTTTCTGGTAGGGCCACGGCTCTGGCCACAGCTCCCACGCCCGAAGAGCAAGGATGGAAAGCCGTGCCTCATTGGAAAGCTCTTTGGCAGCCGCTCGCGTGGCCCCACAGCCCGTGGGGCTGCGGGCTTTGCGGCGGCCGTCAGCCTCGGCGCCACCGGCGCCCACGTGGCGCCGCCGCGCCAGCCTGCGAAGCATTTTCCGGTAGGACCGCGGCTCTGACCACAGCTCCCACGCCCAAAGAGCCAGGAGGGAAAGCCGTGCGTCGTTGGAAATCTCTTTGTCAGCCGCTCGCGTGGCCCCACAGCCCGTGGGGCTGCGGGCTTTGCGGCGGCTCTCAGCCTCGGAGCCACCAGCGCCCACGTGACGCCGCCGCACCAGCCTGCGAAGCGTTTTCCGGTAGGGCCGCGGCTCTGGCCACAGCTCCTACGCCCGAAGAGCCAGGAGGGATAGCCGTGCCTCGTTGGAAATCTCTTTGGCAGCCGCTCGCGTGGCCCCACAGCCCGTGGGCCTGCGGGCTTTGCGGCGGCTATCAGCCTCGGCGACACCGGCGCTCAGGTGGCGCCGCCGCGCCAGCCTGCGAAGCATTTTCCGGTAGCGCCTCGCCTCTGGCCACAGCTCCCATGCCCGAAGAGCCAGGAGGGAAAGCCGTGCCTCGTTGGAAAGCTCTTTGGCAGCCGCTCGCGTGGCCCCACAGCCCGTGGGCCTGCGGGCTTTGCAGCGGCCGTCAGCCTCGGCACCACCGGCGCCCACGTGGCGCTGCAGCGCCAGCCTGCGAACCATTTTCCGGTAGGGCCGCGGCTCTTGCCACAGCTCCCACGCCCGAAGAGCCAGGAGGGAAAGCCATGCCTCGTTGGAAAGCTCTTTGGCAGCCGCTCGCGTGGCCCCACAGCCCGTGGGGCTGCGGGCTTTGCAGCGGCCGTCAGCCTCGGCTCCACCGGCGCCCACCTTGCTCCGCTGCGTCAGCCTGCGAAGCATTTTCCGGTAGGGCCGCGGCTCTGGCCACAGCTCCCACGCCCGAAGAGCCAGGAGGGAAAGCCGCGCCTCGGTGAAAAGCCCTTTGGCAGCCGCTCGCGTGACCCCACAGCCCGTGGGGCTGCGGGCTTTGCCGCGGCCGTCAGCCTCGGCGCCACCGGCGCCCACGTGCGGCCGCCGCGCCAGCCTGCGAAGCATTTTCCGGTAGGGCCGCGGCTCTCCCCACAGCTCCCACACCAGAAAAGCCAGGAGGGAAAGCCGTGCCTCGTTGGAAAGCTCTTTGGCAGCCACTCGCGTGGCCCCACATACCATGGGGCTGCGGGCTTTGCGGCGGCCGTCAGCCTCGGCGCCAACGGCGCCCATTTTGCGCCGCCGCGCCAGCCTGCGAAGCATTTTCCGGTAGGGCCGCGGCTCTGGCCACAGCTCCCACGCCCGAAGAGCTAGGAGGGAAAGCCGTGCCGCATTGGAAAGCTCTTTGGCAGCCGCTCGCGTGGCCCCACAGCCCGTGGGGCTGCGGGCTTTGCGGCGGACGTCAGCCTTGGCGCCACCGCCGCCCACGTGGCGCCGCCGTGCCAGCCTGCGAAGCATTTTCCGGTAGGGTCACGGCTCTGGCCACAGCTCCCACGCCCGAAGAGCCAGGAGGGAAAGCCGTGCCTCGTTGGAAAGCTCTTTGGCAGCCGCTCGCGTGGCCCCACAGACCATGGGGCTGCGGGCTTTGCGGCGGCCGTCAGCCTCGGCGCCACCGGCGCCCACCTGGCGCCGCTGCGTCAGCCTGCGAAGCATTTTCCGGTAGGGCCGCGGCTCTGGCTACGGCTCCCACGCCCGAAGAGCCAGGAGGGAAAGCCGTGCCGCATTGGAAAGCTCTTTGGCAGCCGCTCGCGTGGCCCCACAGCCCGTGGGGCTGCGGGCTTTGCGGCGGCCGTCAGCCTTGGCACCACCGGCGCCCACGTGGCGCTGCCGCGCCAGCCTGCGAAGCATTTTCCGGTAGGGCCGCGGCTCTGGCCACAGCTCCCACGCCCGAAGAGCGAGGATGGAAAGCCGCGCCTCGTTGGAAAGCACTTTGGCAGCCGCTCGCGTGGCCCCACAGACCATGGGGCTGCGGGCTTTGCGGCGGCCATCAGCCTCTGCGACACCGGCGCCCACGTGGCGCCGCCGCGCCAGCCTGCGAAGCATTTTCCGGTAGCGCCTCGGCTCTGGCCACAGCTCCCACACCCGAAGAGACAGGAGGGAAAGCCGTGCCTCGTTGGAAAGCTCTTTGGCAGCCGCTCGTGTGGCCCCACAGCCCATGTGGCTGCGGGCTTTGTGGCGACCGTCAGCCTCGGCGCCACCGGCGCCCACCTGGCGCCGCCGCGCCAGCCTGCGAAGCATTTTCCGGTAGGGCCGCGGCTCTGGCCACAGCTCCCACGCCCGAAGAGCCAGGAAGGAAAGCCGTGCCTCGTTGGAAAGCTCTTTGGCAGCCGCTCGCGTGGCCCCACAGCCCGTGGGGCTGCGGGCTTTGCGGCGGCCGTCAGCCTTTGCGACACTGTCGCCCACCTGGCGCCGCTGCGCCAGCCTGCGAAGCATTTTCCGGTAGGGCCGCGGCTCTGGCCACAGCTCCCACGCCCGAAGAGCCAGGAGGGAAAGCCGTGCCTCGTTGGAAATCTCTTTGGCAGGCGCTCGCGTGGCCCCGCAGCCCGTGGGGCTGCGGGCTTTGTGGCTGCCGTCAGCTTAGGCGCCACCGGCGCCCATGTGGCGCCGCCGCGCCAGCCTGCGAAGCATTTTCCGGTAGGGCCGCAGCTCTGGCCACAGCTCCCACGCCCGAAGAGCCAGGAGGGAAAGCCGTGCCTCGTTGGAAAGCTCTTTGGCAGCCGCTCGCGTGGCCCCACAGCCTGTGGGGCTGCGGGCTTTGCGACGGCCGTCAGCCTCGGCGCCACCGGCGCCCACCTGGCGCCGCCGTGCCAGCCTGCGAAGCATTTTCCGGTAGGGCCGCGGCTCTGGCCACAGCTCCCACGCCCGAAGAGCCAGGAGGGAAAGCCGTGCCTCGTTGGAAAGCTCTTTGGCAGGCGCTCGCGTGGCCCCACAGCCCGTGGGGCTGCGGGCTTTGCGGCGGCCGTCAGCCTCGGCGCCACCGGGACCCACCTGGCGCCGCCGCGCCAGCCTGCGAAGCATTTTCCGGTAGGGCCGCGGCTCTGGCCACAGCTCCCACGCCCGAAGAGCCAGGAGGGAAAGCCGTGCCTCGTTGGAAAGCTCTTTGGCAGCCGCTCGCGTGGCCCCACAGACCATGGGGCTGCGGGCTTTGCGGCGGCCCTCAGCCTTGGCGCCACCGGCGCCCACGTGGCGCCGCTGCGCCAGCCTGCGAAGCATTTTCTGGTAGGGCCGCGGCTCTGGCCACAGCTCCCACGCCCGAAGAGCCAGGAGGGAAAGCCGTGCCTCGTTGGAAAGCTCTTTGGCAGCCGCTCGCGTGGCCCCACAGCTCGTGGCGCTGCGGGCTTTGCGGCGGCCGTCAGCCTCGGCGCCACCGGCGCCCACCTGGCGCCGCCGCGCCAGCCTGCGAAGCATTTTCCTGTAGGGATGCGGCTCTGGCCACAGCTCCCACGCCCGAAGAGCCAGGAGGGAAAGCCATGCCTCGTTGGAAAGCTCTTTGGCAGCCGCTCGCGTGGCCCCACAGCCCGTGGGGCTGCGGGCTTTGCGGCGGCCGTCAGCCTCGTCGCCACCGGCGACCACCTTGCTCCGCTGCGTCAGCCTGCGAAGCATTTTCCGGTAGGGCCGCGGCTCTGGCCACAGCTCCAACGCCCGAAGAGCGAGGATGGAAAACCGCGCCTCATTGGAAAGCTCTTTGGCAGCCGCTCGCGTGGCCCCACAGCCCGTGGGGCTGCGGGCTTTGCGTCGGCCGTCAGCCTCAGCGCCACCGGCGCCCACCTGGCGCCGCCGCGCCAGCCTGCGAAGCATTTTCCGGTAGGGCCGCGGCTCTCCCCACAGCTCCCACACCCGAAGAGCCAGGAAGGAAAACCGTGTCTCGTTGGAAAGCTCTTTGGCAGCCGCTCGCGTGGCCCCACATACCATGGGGCTGCGGGCTTTGCGGCGGCCGTCAGCCTCGGCGCCAACGGCGCCCATTTTGCGCCGCCGCGCCAGCCTGCGAAGCATTTTCCGGTAGGGCCGCGGCTCTGGCCACAGCTCCCACGCCCGAAGACCAAGAAGGGAAAGCCGTGCCGCATTGGAAAGCTCTTTGGCAGCCGCTCGCGTGGCCCCACAGCCAGTGGGGCTGCGGGCTTTGCGGCGGACGTCAGCCTTGGCGCCACCGGCGCCCACGTGGCGCCGCCGTGCCAGCCTGCGAAGCATTTTCCGGTAGGGCCGCGGCTCTGGCCACAGCTCCCACACCCGAAGAGCCAGGAGGGAAAGCTGTGCCTCGTTGGAAAGCTCTTTGGCAGCCGCTCGCGTGGCCCCACAGACCATGGGGCTGCGGGCTTTGCGGCGGCCGTCAGCCTCGGCACCACCGGCGCCCACCTTGCTCCGCTGCGTCAGCCTGCGAAGCATTTTCCGGTAGGGCCGCGGCTCTGGCCACAGCTCCCACGCCAGAAGAGCCAGGAGGGAAAGCCGCGCCTCGTTGGAAAGCCCTTTGGCAGCCGCTCGCGTGGCCCCACAGCCCGTGGGGCTGCGGGCTTTGCGGCGGCCGTCAGCCTCAGCGCCACCGGCGCCCACCTGGCGCCGCCGCGCCAGTCTGCGAAGCATTTTCCGGTAGGGCCGCGGCTCTGGCCACAGCTCCCACGCCCGAAGAGCCAGGAGGGAAAGCCATGCCTCGTTGGAAAGCTCTTTGGCAGCCGCTCGCGTGGCCCCACAGCCCGTGGGGCTGCGGGCTTTGCGGCGGCCGTCAGCCTCGGCGCCACCGGCGACCACCTTGCTCCGCTGCGTCAGCCTGCGAAGCATTTTCCGGTAGGGCCGCGGCTCTGGCCACAGCTCCGACGCCCAAAGAGCGAGAATGGAAAGCCGCGCCTCGTTGGAAAGCACTTTGGCAGCCGCTCGCATGGCCCCACAGCCCGTGGGGCTGCGGGCTTTGCGGCCGCCGTCAGCCTCGGCGACACCGGCGCCCACGTGGCGCCACCGCGCCGGCCTAGAGAAGCATTTTTCAGGTAGGGCCGCGGCTCTGGCCACAGCTCCCACGCCCGAAGAGCCAGGAGGGAAAGCCGTGCCTCGTTGGAAATCTCTTTGGCAGCCGCTCGCGTGGCCCCACAGCCCGTGGGGCTGCGGGCTTTGCGGCGGCTATCAGCCTCGGCGACACCGGCGCCCAGGTGGCGCCGCCGCGCCAGCCTGCGAAGCATTTTCCGGTAGCGCCTCGCCTCTGGCCACAGCTCCCATGCCCGAAGAGCCAGGAGGGAAAGCCGTGCCTCGTTGGAAAGCTCTTTGGCAGCCGCTCGCGTGGCCCCACAGCCCGTGGGGCTGCGGGCTTTGCGGCGGCCGTCAGCCTCGGCGCCACCGGCGCCCACGTGGCGCTGCAGCGCCAGCCTGCGAAGCATTTTCCGGTAGGGCCGCGGCTCTGGCCACAGCTCCCACGCCCAAAGAGCCAGGAGGGAAAGCCATGCCTCGTTGGAAAGCTCTTTGGCAGCCGCTCGCGTGGCCCCACAGCCCGTGGGGCTGCGGGCTTTGCAGCGGCCGTCAGCCTCGGCTCCGCCGTCGCCCACCTTGCTCCGCTGCGTCAGCCTGCGAAGCATTTTCCGGTAGGGCCGCGGCTCTGGCCACAGCTCCCACGCCCGAAGAGCGAGGATGGAAAGCCGCGCCTCGGTGGAAAGCCCTTTGGCAGCCGCTCGCGTGGCCGCACAGCCCGTGGGGCTGCGGGCTTTGCGGCGGCCGTCAGCCTCGGCGCCACCGGCGCCCACGTGGCGCCGCCGCGCCAGCCTGCGAAGCATTTTCCGGTAGGACCGCGGCTCTGACCACAGCTCCCACGCCCAAAGAGCCAGGAGGGAAAGCCGTGCGTCGTTGGAAATCTCTTTGTCAGCCGCTCGCGTGGCCCCACAGCCCGTGGGGCTGCGGGCTTTGCGGCGGCTCTCAGCCTCGGAGCCACCAGCGCCCACGTGACGCCGCCGCACCAGCCTGCGAAGCGTTTTCCGGTAGGGCCGCGGCTCTGGCCACAGCTCCTACGCCCGAAGAGCCAGGAGGGATAGCCGTGCCTCGTTGGAAATCTCTTTGGCAGCCGCTCGCGTGGCCCCACAGCCCGTGGGCCTGCGGGCTTTGCGGCGGCTATCAGCCTCGGCGACACCGGCGCTCAGGTGGCGCCGCCGCGCCAGCCTGCGAAGCATTTTCCGGTAGCGCCTCGCCTCTGGCCACAGCTCCCATGCCCGAACAGCCAGGAGGGAAAGCCGTGCCTCATTGGAAAGCTCTTTGGCAGCCGCTCGCGTGGCCCCACAGCCCGTGGGGCTGCGGGCTTTCCGGCGGCCGTCAGCCTCGGCACCACCGGCGCCCACGTGGCGCTGCAGCGCCAGCCTGCGAAGCATTTTCCGGTAGGGCCGCGGCTCTGGCCACAGCTCCCACGCCCGAAGAGCCAGGAGGGAAAGCCGCGCCTCGGTGGAAAGCCCTTTGGCAGCCGCTCGCGTGGCCCCACAGCCCGTGGGGCTGCGGGCTTTGCGGCGGCCGTCAGCCTCGGCGCCACCGGCGCCCACCTGGCGCCGCCGCGCCAGCCTGCGAAGCATTTTCCGGTAGGACCGCGGCTCTGACCACAGCTCCCACGCCCAAAGAGCCAGGAGGGAAAGCCGTGCGTCGTTGGAAATCTCTTTGTCAGCCGCTCGCGTGGCCCCACAGCCCGTGGGGCTGCGGGCTTTGCAGCGGCCGTCAGCCTCGGCTCCACCGGCGCCCACCTTGCTCCGCTGCGTCAGCCTGCGAAGCATTTTCCGGTAGGGCCGCGGCACTGGCCACAGCTCCCACGCCCGAAGAGCGAGGATGGAAAGCCGCGCCTCGGTGGAAAGCCCTTTGGCAGCCGCTCGCGTGACCCCACAGCCCGTGGGGCTGCGGGCTTTGCGGCGGCCGTCAGCCTCGGCGCCACCGGCGCCCACGTGCGGCCGCCGCGCCAGCCTGCGAAGCATTTTCCGGTAGGACCGCGGCTCTGACCACAGCTCCCACGCCCAAAGAGCCAGGAGGGAAAGCCGTGCGTCGTTGGAAATCTCTTTGGCAGCCGCTCGCGTGGCCCCACAGCCCGTGGGGCTGCGGGCTTTGCGGCGGCTCTCAGCCTCGGAGCCACCAGCGCCCACGTGACGCCGCCGCACCAGCCTGCGAAGCGTTTTCCGGTAGGGCCGCGGCTCTGGCCACAGCTCCTACGCCCGAAGAGCCAGGAGGGATAGCCGTGCCTCGTTGGAAATCTCTTTGGCAGCCGCTCGCGTGGCCCCACAGCCCGTGGGGCTGCGGGCTTTGCGGCGGCTATCAGCCTCGGCGACACCGGCGCCCAGGTGGCGCCGCCGCGCCAGCCTGCGAAGCATTTTCCGGTAGCGCCTCGCCTCTGGCCACAGCTCCCATGCCCGAAGAGCCAGGAGGGAAAGCCGTGCCTCGTTGGAAAGCTCTTTGGCAGCCGCTCGCGTGGCCCCACAGCCCGTGGGGCTGCGGGCTTTGCGGCGGCCGTCAGCCTCGGCACCACCGGCGCCCACGTGGCGCTGCAGCGCCAGCCTGCGAAGCATTTTCCGGTAGGGCCGCGGCTCTGGCCACAGCTCCCACGCCCGAAGAGCCAGGAGGGAAAGCCATGCCTCGTTGGAAAGCTCTTTGGCAGCCGCTCGCGTGGCCCCACAGCCCGTGGGGCTGCGGGCTTTGCAGCGGCCGTCAGCCTCGGCTCCACCGTCGCCCACCTTGCTCCGCTGCGTCAGCCTGCGAAGCATTTTCCGGTAGGGCCGCGGCTCTGGCCACAGCTCCCACGCCCGAAGAGCCAGGAGGGAAAGCCGCGCCTCGGTGGAAAGCCCTTTGGCAGCCGCTCGCGTGGCCCCACAGCCCGTGGGGCTGCGGGCTTTGCGGCGGCCGTCAGCCTCGGCGCCACCGGCGCCCACCTGGCGCCGCCGCGCCAGCCTGCGAAGCATTTTCCGGTAGGACCGCGGCTCTGACCACAGCTCCCACGCCCAAAGAGCCAGGAGGGAAAGCCGTGCCTCGTTGGAAAGCTCTTTGGCAGCCGCTCGCGTGGCCCCACAGCCCGTGGGGCTGCGGGCTTTGCAGCGGCCGTCAGCCTCGGCTCCACCGGCGCCCACCTTGCTCCGCTGCGTCAGCCTGCGAAGCATTTTCCGGTAGGGCCGCGGCACTGGCCACAGCTCCCTCGCCCGAAGAGCGAGGATGGAAAGCCGCGCCTCGGTGGAAAGCCCTTTGGCAGCCGCTCGCGTGACCCCACAGCCCGTGGGGCTGCGGGCTTTGCGTCGGCCGTCAGCCTCGGCGCCACCGGCGCCCACGTGCGGCCGCCGCGCCAGCCTGCGAAGGCATTTTCCGGTAGGGGCCGCGGCTCTCCCCACAGCTCCCACACCCGAAGAGCCAGGAGGGAAAGCCGTGCCTCGTTGGAAAGCTCTTTGGCAGCCACTCGCGTGGCCCCACATACCATGGGGCTGCGGGCTTTGCGGCGGCCGTCAGCCTCGGCGCCAACGGCGCCCATTTTGCGCCGCCGCGCCAGCCTGCGAAGCATTTTCCGGTAGGGCCGCGGCTCTGGCCACAGCTCCCACGCCCGAAGAGCTAGGAGGGAAAGCCGTGCCGCATTGGAAAGGCTCTTTGGCAGCCGCTCGCGTGGCCCCCACAGCCCGTGGGGCTGCGGGCTTTGCGGCGGACGTCAGCCTTGGCGCCACCGCCGCCCACGTGGCGCC
Source organism: Chroicocephalus ridibundus (assembly GCF_963924245.1). Classification (NCBI taxonomy): domain Eukaryota; kingdom Metazoa; phylum Chordata; class Aves; order Charadriiformes; family Laridae; genus Chroicocephalus; species Chroicocephalus ridibundus. The sequence goes on from NW_026961651.1 coordinate 432,917, forward strand.
GCCGTGCCAGCCTGCGAAGCATTTTCCGGTAGGGCCACGGCTCTGGCCACAGCTCCCACGCCCGAAGAGCCAGGAGGGAAAGCCGTGCCTCGTTGGAAAGCTCTTTGGCAGCCGCTCGCGTGGCCCCACAGACCATGGGGCTGCGGGCTTTGCGGCGGCCGTCAGCCTCGGCGCCACCGGCGCCCACCTTGCTCCGCTGCGTCAGCCTGCGAAGCATTTTCCGGTAGGGCCGCGGCTCTGGCCACAGCTCCCACGCCCGAAGAGCCAGAGGGAAAGCCGTGCCTCGTTGGAAAGCTTGGCAGCCGCTGGCGTGGCCCCACAGCCCGTGGGGCTGCGGGCTTTGCGGCGGCCGTCAGCCTTGGCACCACCGGCGCCCACGTGGCGCTGCCGCGCCAGTCTGCGAAGCATTTTCCGGTAGGGCCGCGGCTCTGGCCACAGCTCCCACGCCCGAAGAGCCAGGAGGGAAAGCCATGCCTCGTTGGAAAGCTCTTTGGCAGCCGCTCGCGTGGCCCCACAGCCCGTGGGGCTGCGGGCTTTGCGGCGGCCGTCAGCCTCGGCGCCACCGGCGACCACCTTGCTCCGCTGCGTCAGCCTGCGAAGCATTTTTCGGGTAGGGCCGCGGCTCTGGCCACAGCTCCGACGCCCGAAGAGCCAGGAGGGAAAGCCGTGCCTCGTTGGAAATCTCTTTGGCAGCCACTCGCGTGGCCCCACAGCCCGTGGGGCTGCGGGCTTTGCGGCGGCCATCAGCCTCTGCGACACCGGCGCCCACGTGGCGCCGCCGCGCCAGCCTGCGAAGCATTTTCCGGTAGCGCCTCGGCTCTGGCCACAGCTCCCACACCCGAAGAGACAGGAGGGAAAGCCGTGCCTCGTTGGAAAGCTCTTTGGCAGCCGCTCGCGTGGCCCCACAGCCCATGCGGCTGCGGGCTTTGTGGCGACCGTCAGCCTCGGCGCCACCGGCGCCCATGTGGCGCCGCCGCGCCAGCCTGCGAAGCATTTTCCGGTAGGGCCGCAGCTCTGGCCACAGCTCCCACGCCCGAAGAGCCAGGAGGGAAAGCCGTGCCTCGTTGGAAAGCTCTTTGGCAGCCGCTCGCGTGGCTCCACAGCCTCTGGGGCTGCGGGCTTTGCGGCGGCCGTCAGCCTCGGCGCCACCGGCGACCACCTTGCTCCGCTGCGTCAGCCTGCGAAGCATTTTCCGGTAGGGCCGCGGCTCTGGCCACAGCTCCAACGCCCGAAGAGCCAGGAGGGAAAGCCGCGCCTCATTGGAAAGCTCTTTGGCAGCCGCTCGCGTGGCCCCACAGCCCGTGGGGCTGCGGGCTTTGCGTCGGCCGTCAGCCTCAGCGCCACCGGCGCCCACCTGGCGCCGCCGCGCCAGCCTGCGAAGCATTTTCCGGTAGGGCCGCGGCTCTCCCCACAGCTCCCACACCCGAAGAGCCAGGAAGGAAAACCGTGCCTCGTTGGAAAGCTCTTTGGCAGCCGCTCGCGTGGCCCCACATACCATGGGGCTGCGGGCTTTGCGGCGGCCGTCAGCCTCGGCGCCAACGGCGCCCATTTTGCGCCGCCGCGCCAGCCTGCGAAGCATTTTCCGGTAGGGCCGCGGCTCTGGCCACAGCTCCCACGCCCGAAGACCAAGAAGGGAAAGCCGTGCCGCATTGGAAAGCTCTTTGGCAGCCGCTCGCGTGGCCCCACAGCCAGTGGGGCTGCGGGCTTTGCGGCGGACGTCAGCCTTGGCGCCACCGGCGCCCACGTGGCGCCGCCGTGCCAGCCTGCGAAGCATTTTCCGGTAGGGCCGCGGCTCTGGCCACAGCTCCCACACCCGAAGAGCCAGGAGGGAAAGCCGTGCCTCGTTGGAAAGCTCTTTGGCAGCCGCTCGCGTGGCCCCACAGACCATGGGGCTGCGGGCTTTGTGGCGGCCGTCAGCCTCGGCACCACCGGCGCCCACCTTGCTCCGCTGCGTCAGCCTGCGAAGCATTTTCCGGTAGGGCCGCGGCTCTGGCCACAGCTCCCACGCCAGAAGAGCCAGGAGGGAAAGCTGTGCCTCGTTGGAAAGCTCTTTGGCAGCCGCTCGCGTGGCCCCACAGACCAATGGGCTGCGGGCTTTGCGGCGGCCGGCAACCTCGGCACCACCGGCGCCCACGTGGCGCTGCCACGCCAGCCTGCGAAGCATTTTCCGGTAGGGCCGCGGCTCTGGCCACAGCTCCCACGCCCGAAGAGCCAGGAGGGAAAGCCATGCCTCGTTGGAAAGCTCTTTGGCAGCCGCTCGCGTGGCCCCACAGCCCGTGGGGCTGCGGGCTTTGCGGCGGCCGTCAGCCTCGGCGCCAACGGCGACCACCTTGCTCCGCTGCGTCAGCCTGCGAAGCATTTTCCGGTAGGGCCGCGGCTCTGGCCACAGCTCCGACGCCCGAAGAGCGAGAATGGAAAGCCGCGCCTCGTTGGAAAGCACTTTGGCAGCCGCTCGCATGGCCCCACAGCCCGTGGGGCTGCGGGCTTTGCGGCCGCCGTCAGCCTCGGCGACACCGGCGCCCACGTGGCGCCACCGCGCCGGCCTAGAGAAGCATTTTTCGGGTAGGGCCGCGGCTCTGGCCACAGCTCCCACGCCCGAAGAGCCAGGAGGGAAAGCCGTGCCTCGTTGGAAAGCTCTTTGGCAGCCGCTCGCGTGGCCCCACAGCCCGTGGGGCTGCGGGCTTTGCGGCGGCTATCAGCCTCGGCGACACCGGCGCCCACGTGGCGCCGCCGCGCCAGCCTGCGAAGCATTTTCCGGTAGCGCCTCGCCTCTGGCCACAGCTCCCATGCCCGAAGAGCCAGGAGGGAAAGCCGTGCCTCGTTGGAAAGCTCTTTGGCAGCCGCTCGCGTGGCCCCACAGCCCGTGGGGCTGCGGGCTTTGCGGCGGCCGTCAGCCTCGGCACCACCGGCGCCCACGTGGCGCTGCAGCGCCAGCCTGCGAAGCATTTTCGGGTAGGGCCGCGGCTCTGGCCACAGCTCCCACGCCCGAAGAGCCAGGAGGGAAAGCCATGCCTCGTTGGAAAGCTCTTTGGCAGCCGCTCGCGTGGCCCCACAGCCCGTGGGGCTGCGGGCTTTGCAGCGGCCGTCAGCCTCGGCGCCACCGGCGCCCACGTGGCGCCGCCGCGCCAGCCTGCGAAGCATTTTCCGGTAGGACCGCGGCTCTGACCACAGCTCCCACGCCCAAAGAGCCAGGAGGGAAAGCCGTGCGTCGTTGGAAATCTCTTTGTCAGCCGCTCGCGTGGCCCCACAGCCCGTGGGGCTGCGGGCTTTGCAGCGGCCGTCAGCCTCGGCTCCACCGGCGCCCACCTTGCTCCGCTGCGTCAGCCTGCGAAGCATTTTCCGGTAGGGCCGCGGCTCTGGCCACAGCTCCCACGCCCGAAGAGCGAGGATGGAAAGCCGCGCCTCGGTGGAAAGCCCTTTGGCAGCCGCTCGCGTGACCCCACAGCCCGTGGGGCTGCGGGCTTTGCGGCGGCCGTCAGCCTCGGCGCCACCGGCGCCCACGTGCGGCCGCCGCGCCAGCCTGCGAAGCATTTTCCGGTACGGCCGCGGCTCTCCCCACAGCTCCCACACCCGAAGAGCCAGGAGGGAAAGCCGTGCCTCGTTGGAAAGCTCTTTGGCAGCCGCTCGCGTGGCCCCACAGCCTGTGGGCCTGCGGGCTTTGCGACGGCCGTCAGCCTCGGCACCACCGGCGCCCACGTGGCGCTGCAGGGCCAGCCTGCGAAGCATTTTCCGGTAGGGCCGCGGCTCTGGCCACAGCTCCCACGCCCGAAGAGCCAGGAGGGAAAGCCATGCCTCGTTGGAAAGCTCTTTGGCAGCCGCTCGCGTGGCCCCACAGCCCGTGGGGCTGCGGGCTTTGCGGCGGCCGTCAGCCTCGGCGCCACCGGCGCCCACCTTGCTCTGCTGCGTCAGCCTGCGAAGCATATTCTGGTAGAGCCACGGCTCTGGCCACAGCTCCCACGCCCGAAGAGCAAGGACGGAAAGCCGTGCCTCATTGGAAAGCTCTTTGGCAGCCGCTCGCGTGGCCCCACAGCCCGTGGGGCTGCGGACTTTGCGGCGGCCGTCAGCCTCGGCGCCACCGGCGCCCACCTGGCGCCGCCGCGCCAGCCTACGAAGCATTTTCCGGTAGGGCCGCGGCTCTGGCCACAGCTCCCACGCCCGAAGACCAAGAAGGGAAAGCCGTGCCGCATTGGAAAGCTCTTTGGCAGCCGCTCGCGTGGCCCCACAGCCCGTGGGGCTGCGGGCTTTACGGCGGACATCAGCCTTGGCGCCACCGGCGCCCACGTGGCGCCGCCGTGCCAGCCTGCGAAGCATTTTCCGGTAGGGCCACGGCTCTGGCCACAGCTCCCACACCCGAAGAGCCAGGAGGGAAAGCCGTGCCTCGTTGGAAAGCTCTTTGGCAGCCGCTCGCGTGGCCCCACAGACCACGGGGCTGCGGGCTTTGCGGCGGCCGTCAGCCTCGGCGCCACCGGCGCCCACCTTGCTCCGCTGCGTCAGCCTGCGAAGCATTTTCCGGTAGGACCGCGGCTCTGGCCACAGCTCCCACGCCCGAAGAGCCAGGAGGGAAAGCCGTGCCTCGTTGGAAAGCTCTTTGGCAGCCGCTCGCGTGGCCCCACAGCCCGTGGGGCTGCGGGCTTTGCGGCGGCCGTCAGCCTCGGCACCACCGGCGCCCACGTGGCGCTGCCGCGCCAGCCTGCGAAGCATTTTCCGGTAGGGCCGCGGCTCTGGCCACAGCTCCCACGCCTGAAGAGCGAGGATGGAAAGCCGCGCCTCGTTGGAAAGCCCTTTGGCAGCCGCTCGCGTGGCCCCACAGCCCGTGGGGCTGCGGGCTTTGCCGCGGCCGTCAGCATCGGCGCCACCGGCGCCCACCTGGCGCCGCCGCGCCAGTCTGCGAAGCATTTTCCGGTAGGGCCGCGGCTCTGGCCACAGCTCCCACGCCCGAAGAGCCAGGAGGGAAAGCCATGCCTCGTTGGAAAGCTCTTTGGCAGCCGCTCGCGTGGCCCCACAGCCCGTGGGGCTGCGGGCTTTGCGGCGGCCGTCAGCCTCGGCGCCACCGGCGACCACCTTGCTCCGCTGTGTCAGCCTGCGAAGCATTTTCCGGTAGGGCCGCGGCTCTGGCCACAGCTCCGACGCCCGAAGAGCGAGGATGGAAAGCCGCGCCTCGTTGGAAAGCACTTTGGCAGCCGCTCGCATGGCCCCACAGCCCGTGGGGCTGCGGGCTTTGCGGCCGCCGTCAGCCTCGGCGACACCGGCGCCCACGTGGCGCCGCCGCGCCTGCCTAAGAAGCATTTTTCGGGTAGGGCCGCGGCTCTGGCCACAGCTCCCACGCCCGAAGAGCCAGGAGGGAAAGCCGTGCCTCGTTGGAAATCTCTTTGGCAGCCACTCGCGTGGCCCCACAGCCCGTGGGGCTGCGGGCTTTGCGGCGGCCGTCAGCCTCAGCGCCACCGGCGCCCACCTTGCTCTGCTGCGTCAGCCTGCGAAGCATTTTCTGGTAGGGCCACGGCTCTGGCCACAGCTCCCACGCCCGAAGAGCCAGGAGGGAAAGCCGCGCCTCGGTGGAAAGCCCTTTGGCAGCCGCTCGCGTGGCCCCACAGCCCGTGGGGCTGCGGGCTTTGCGGCGGCCATCAGCCTCGGCGCCACCGGCGACCACCTTGCTCCGCTGTGTCAGCCTGCGAAGCATTTTCCGGTAGGGCCGCGGCTCTGGCCACAGCTCCGACGCCCGAAGAGCGAGGATGGAAAGCCGCGCCTCGTTGGAAAGCACTTTGGCAGCCGCTCGCATGGCCCCACAGCCCGTGGGGCTGCGGGCTTTGCGGTGGCCGTCAGCCTCGGCGACACCGGCGCCCACGTGGCGCCGCCGCGCCAGCCTGCGAAGCATTTTCCGGTAGGGCCGCGGCTCTCCCCACAGCTCCCACACCCGAAGAGCCAGGAGGGAAAGCCGTGCCTCGTTGGAAAGCTCTTTGGCAGCCGCTCGCGTGGCCCCACATACCATGGGGCTGCGGGCTTTGCGGCGGCCGTCAGCCTCGGCGCCAACGGCGCCCATTTTGCGCCGCCGCGCCAGCCTGCGAAGCATTTTCCGGTAGGGCCGCGGCTCTGGCCACAGCTCCCACGCCCGAAGACCAAGAATGGAAAGCCGTGCCGCATTGGAAAACTCTTTGGCAGCCGCTCGCGTGGCCCCACAGCCCGTGGGGCTGCGGGCTTTGCGGCGGACGTCAGCCTTGGCCCCACCGGCGCCCACGTGGCGCCGCCGTGCCAGCCTGCGAAGCATTTTCCGGTAGGGCCGCGGCTCTGGCCACAGCTCCCACGCCCGAAGAGCCAGGAGGGAAAGCCGTGCCTCGTTGGAAAGCTCTTTGGCAGCCGCTCGCGTGGCCCCACAGACCATGGGGCTGCAGGCTTTGCGGCGGCCGTCAGCCTCGGCGCCACCGGCGCCCACCTTGCTCCGCTGCGTCAGCCTGCGAAGCATTTTCCGGTAGGGCCGCGGCTCTGGCCACAGCTCCCACGCCCGAAGAGCCAGGAGGGAAAGCCGTGCCTCGTTGGAAAGCTCTTTGGCAGCCGCTCGCGTGGCCCCACAGCCCGTGGGGCTGCGGGCTTTGCGGCGGCCGTCAGCCTTGGCACCACCGGCGCCCACGTGGCGCAGCCGCGCCAGCCTGCGAAGCATTTTCCGGTAGGACCGCGGCTCTGACCACAGCTCCCACGCCCAAAGAGCCAGGAGGGAAAGCCGTGCGTCGTTGGAAATCTCTTCGGCAGCCGCTCGCGTGGCCCCACAGCCCGTGGGGCTGCGGGCTTTGCAGCGGCCGTCAGCCTCGGCTCCAACGGCGCCCACCTTGCTCCGCTGCGTCAGCCTGCGAAGCATTTTCCGGTAGGGCCACGGCTCTGGCCACAGCTCCGACGCCCGAAGAGCGAGGTTGGAAAGCCGCGCCTCGGTGGAAAGCCCTTTGGCAGCCGCTCGCGTGGCCCCACAGCCCGTGGGGCTGCGCGCTTTGCGGCGGCCGTCAGCCTCGGCGCCACCGGCGCCCACCTGGCGCCGCCGCGCCAGCCTGCGAAGCATTTTCCGGTAGGGCCGCGGCTCTCGCCACAGCTCCCACGCCCGAAGAGCCAGGAGGGAAAGCCGTGCCTCGTTGGAAAGCTCTTTGGCAGCCGCTCGCGTGGCCCCACAGCCCGTGGGGCTGCGGGCTTTGCGGCGGCCGTCAGCCTCGGCGCCACCGGCGCCCACCTTGCTACGCTGTTTCAGCCTGCGAAGCATTTTCCGGTAGGGCCGCGGCTCTGGCCACAGCTCCCACGCCCGAAGAGCGAGGATGGAAAGCTGCGCCTCGTTGGAAAGCCCTTTGGCAGCCGCTCGCGTGGCCCCACAGCCCGTGGGGCTGCGGGCTTTGCGGCGGCCGTCAGCCTCAGCGCCACCGGCGCCCACCTGGCGCCGCCGCGCCAGCCTGCGAAGCATTTTCGGGTAGGGCCGCGGCTCTGACCACAGCTCCCACGCCCGAAGAGCCAGGAGGGAAAGCCATGCCTCGTTGGAAAGCTCTTTGTCAGCCGCTCGCGTGGCCCCACAGCCCGTGGGGCTGCGCGCTTTGCAGCGGCCGTCAGCCTCGGCTCCAACGGCGCCCACCTTGCTCCGCTGCGTCAGCCTGCGAAGCATTTTCCGGTAGGGCCACGGCTCTGGCCACAGCTCCCACGCCCGAAGAGCGAGGTTGGAAAGCCGCGCCTCGGTGGAAAGCCCTTTGGCAGCCGCTCGCGTGGCCCCACAGCCCGTGGGGGTGCGCGCTTTGCGGCGGCCGTCAGCCTCGGCGCCACCGGCGCCCACCTGGCGCCGCCGCGCCAGCCTGCGAAGCATTTTCCGGTAGGGCCGCGGCTCTGGCCACAGCTCTTACGCCCGAAGAGCCAGGAGGGAAAGCCATGCCTCGTTGGAAAGCTCTTTGGCAGCCGCTCGCGTGGCCCCACAGCCCGTGGGGCTGCGGGCTTTGCGGCGGCCGTCAGCCTCGGCGCCACCGGCGCCCACCTTGCTACGCTGTTTCAGCCTGCGAAGCATTTTCCGGTAGGGCCGCGGCTCTGGCCACAGCTCCCACGCCCGAAGAGCGAGGATGGAAAGCCGCGCCTCGTTGGAAAGCCCTTTGGCAGCCGCTCGCGTGGCCCCACAGCCCGTGGGGCTGCGGGCTTTGCGGCGGCCGTCAGCCTCAGCGCCACCTGCGCCCACCTGGCGCCGCCGCGCCAGCCTGCGAAGCATTTTCCGGTAGGGCCGCGGCTCTGACCACAGCTCCCACGCCCGAAGAGCCAGGAGGGAAAGCCATGCCTCGTTGGAAAGCTCTTTGGCAGCCGCTCGCGTGGCCCCACAGCCCGTGGGGCTGCGGGCTTTGCGGCGGCCGTCAGCCTCAGCGCCACCGGCGCCCACCTGGCGCCGCCGCGCCAGCCTGCGAAGCATTTTCCGGTAGGACCGCGGCTCTGACCACAGCTCCCACGCCCAAAGAGCCAGGAGGGAAAGCCGTGCCTCGTTGGAAATCTCTTTGTCAGCCGCTCGCGTGGCCCCACAGCCCGTGGGGCTGCAGGCTTTGCGGCGGCCGTCAGCCTCGGCGCCACTGACGCCCACGTGGCGCCGCCGCGCCAGACTGCGAAGCATTTTCCGGTAGGGCCGCGGCTCTGACCACAGCTCCCACGCCCAAAGAGACAGGAGGGAAAGCCGTGCCTCGTTGGAAAGCTCTTTGGCAGCCGCTCGCGTGGCCCCACAGCCCGTGGGGCTGCGGGCTTTGCGGCGGCTGTCAGCCTCGGCGTCACCGGCGCCCACCTGGCGCCGCTGCGCCAGCCTGCGAAGCATTTTCCGGTAGGGCCGCGGCTCTGGCCACAGCTCCCATGCCCGAAGAGCAAGGATGGAAAGCCGTGCCTCGTTGGAAAGCACTTTGGCAGCCGCTCGCATGGCCCCACAGCCCGTGGGGCTGCGGGCTTTGCGGCGGCCGTCAGCCTCGGCGACACCGGCGCCCACGTGTCGCCGCCGCGCCAGCCTACGAAGCATTTTTCGGGTAGGGCCGCGGCTCTGGCCACAGCTCCCACGCCCGAAGAGCCAGGAGGGAAAGCCGTGCCTCGTTGGAAATCTCTTTGGCAGCCGCTCGCGTGGCCCCACAGCCCGTGGGGCTGCGGGCTTTGCGTCGGCCGTCAGCCTCAGCGCCACCGGCACCCACCTTGCTCTGCTGCGTCAGCCTGCGAAGCATTTTCTGGTAGGGCCACGGCTCTGGCCACAGCTCCCACGCCTGAAGAGCAAGGATGGGAAGCCGTGCCTCGTTGGAAAGCTCTTTGGCAGCCGCTCGCGTGGCCCCACAGCCCGTGGGGCTGCGGGCTTTGCGGCGGACGTCAGCCTTGGCGCCACCGGCGCCCACGTGGCGTCGCCGTGCCAGCCTGCGAAGCATTTTCCGGTACGGCCGCGGCTCTGGCCACAGCTCCCACACCCGAAGAGCCAGGAGGGAAAGCCGTGCCTCGTTGGAAAGCTCTTTGGCAGCCGCTCGCGTGGCCCCACAGACCATGGGGCTGCGGGCTTTGCGGCGGCCGTCAGCCTCGGCGCCACCGGCGCCCACCTTGCTCCGCTGCGTCAGCCTGCGAAGCATTTTCCGGTAGGGCCGCGGCTCTGGCCACAGCTCCCACGCCCGAAGAGCCAGGAGGGAAAGCCGTGCCTCGTTGGAAAGCTCTTTGGCAGCCGCTCGCGTGGCCCCACAGCCCGTGGGGCTGCGGGCTTTGCGGCGGCCGTCAGCCTCGGCACCACCGGCGCCCACGTGGCGCTGCCGCGCCAGCCTGCGAAGCATTTTCCGGTAGGGCCGCGGCTCTGGCCACAGCTCCCACGCCTGAAGAGCGAGGATGGAAAGCCGCGCCTCGTTGGAAAGCCCTTTGGCAGCCGCTCGCGTGGCCCCACAGCCCGTGGGGCTGCGGACTTTGCCGCGGCCGTCAGCATCGGCGCCACCGGCGCCCACCTGGCGCCGCCGCGCCAGCCTGCGAAGCATTTTCCGGTAGGGCCGCGGCTCTGGCCACAGCTCCCACGCCCGAAGAGCCAGGAGGGAAAGCCATGCCTCGTTGGAAAGCTCTTTGGCAGCCGCTCGCGTGGCCCCACAGCCCGTGGGGCTGCGGGCTTTGCGGCGGCCGTCAGCCTCGGCGCCACCGGTGACCACCTTGCTCCGCTGCGTCAGCCTGCGAAGCATTTTCCGGTAGGGCCGCGGCTCTGGCCACAGCTCCGACGCCCGAAGAGCGAGGATGGAAAGCCGCGCCTCGTTGGAAAGCACTTTGGCAGCCGCTCGCATGGCCCCACAGCCCGTGGGGCTGCGGGCTTTGCGGCCGCCGTCAGCCTCGGCGACACCGGCGCCCACGTGGCGCCGCCGCGCCTGCCTAAGAAGCATTTTTCGGGTAGGGCCGCGGCTCTGGCCACAGCTCCCACGCCCGAAGAGCCAGGAGGGAAAGCCGTGCCTCGTTGGAAATCTCTTTGGCAGCCACTCGCGTGGCCCCACAGCCCGTGGGGCTGCGGGCTTTTCGGCGGCCGTCAGCCTCAGCGCCACCGGCGCCCACCTTGCTCTGCTGCGTCAGCCTGCGAAGCATTTTCTGGTAGGGCCACGGCTCTGGCCACAGCTCCCACGCCCGAAGAGCAAGGATGGAAAGCCGTGCCTCATTGGAAAGCTCTTTGGCAGCCGCTCGCGTGGCCCCACAGCCTGTGGGGCTGCGGGCTTTGCGGCGGCTCTCAGCCTCGGAGCCACCAGCGCCCACGTGACGCCGCCGCACCAGCCTGCGAAGCATTTTCCGGTAGGGCCGCGGCTCTGGCCACAGCTCTTACGCCCGAAGAGCCAGGAGGGAAAGCCGTGCCTCGTTGGAAATCTCTTTGGCAGCCGCTCGCGTGGCCCCACAGCCCGTGGGGCTGCGGGCTTTGCGGCGGCTATCAGCCTCGGCGCCACCGACGCCCACGTGGCGCCGCCGCGCCAGCCTGCGAAGCATTTTCCGGTAGGGCCGCGGCTCTCCCCACAGCTCCCACACCCGAAGAGCCAGGAGGGAAAGCCGTGCCTCGTTGGAAAGCTCTTTGGCAGCCGCTCGCGTGGCCCCACATACCATGGGGCTGCGGGCTTTGCGGCGGCCGTCAGCCTCGGCGCCACCGGCGCCCACCTTGCTCCGCTGCGTCAGCCTGCGAAGCATTTTCCGGTAGGGCCGCGGCTCTGGCCACAGCTCCCACGCCCGAAGAGCCAGGAGGGAAAGCCGTGCCTCGTTGGAAAGCTCTTTGGCAGCCGCTCGCGTGGCCCCACAGCCCGTGGGGCTGCGGGCTTTGCGGCGGCCGTCAGCCTCGGCACCACCGGCGCCCACGTGGCGCTGCCGCGCCAGCCTGCGAAGCATTTTCCGGTAGGGCCGCGGCTCTGGCCACAGCTCCCACGCCTGAAGAGCGAGGATGGAAAGCCGCGCCTCGTTGGAAAGCCCTTTGGCAGCCGCTCGCGTGGCCCCACAGCCCGTGGGGCTGCGGACTTTGCCGCGGCCGTCAGCATCGGCGCCACCGGCGCCCACCTGGCGCCGCCGCGCCAGCCTGCGAAGCATTTTCCGGTAGGGCCGCGGCTCTGGCCACAGCTCCCACGCCCGAAGAGCCAGGAGGGAAAGCCATGCCTCGTTGGAAAGCTCTTTGGCAGCCGCTCGCGTGGCCCCACAGCCCGTGGGGCTGCGGGCTTTGCGGCGGCCGTCAGCCTCGGCGCCACCGGTGACCACCTTGCTCCGCTGCGTCAGCCTGCGAAGCATTTTCCGGTAGGGCCGCGGCTCTGGCCACAGCTCCGACGCCCGAAGAGCGAGGATGGAAAGCCGCGCCTCGTTGGAAAGCACTTTGGCAGCCGCTCGCATGGCCCCACAGCCCGTGGGGCTGCGGGCTTTGCGGCGGCCGTCAGCCTCGGCGACACCGGCGCCCACGTGGCGCCGCCGCGCCTGCCTAAGAAGCATTTTTCGGGTAGGGCCGCGGCTCTGGCCACAGCTCCCACGCCCGAAGAGCCAGGAGGGAAAGCCGTGCCTCGTTGGAAATCTCTTTGGCAGCCGCTCGCGTGGCCCCACAGCCCGTGGGGCTGCGGGCTTTGCGGCGGCTATCAGCCTCGGCGCCACCGACGCCCACGTGGCGCCGCCGCGCCAGCCTGCGAAGCATTTTCCGGTAGGGCCGCGGCTCTGACCACAGCTCCCACGCCCAAAGAGCCAGGAGGGAAAGCCGTGCGTCGTTGGAAATCTCTTTGTCAGCCGCTCGCGTGGCCCCACAGCCCGTGGGGCTGCGGGCTTTGCAGCGGCCGTCAGCCTCGGCTCCACCGGCGCCCACCTTGCTCCGCTGCGTCAGCCTGCGAAGCATTTTCCGGTAGGGCCGCGGCTCTGGCCACAGCTCCCACGCCCGAAGAGCGAGGATGGAAAGCCGCGCCTCGGTGGAAAGCCCTTTGGCAGCCGCTCGCGTGGCCCCACAGCCCGTGGGGCTGCGGGCTTTGCGGCGGCCATCAGCCTCGGCGCCACCGGCACCCACGTGCGGCCGCCGCGCCAGCCTGCGAACCATTTTCCGGTAGGGCCGCGGCTCTCCCCACAGCTCCCACACCCGAAGAGCCAGGAGGGAAATCCGTGCCTCGTTGGAAAGCTCTTTGGCAGCCGCTCGCGTGGCCCCACATACCATGGGGCTGCGGGCTTTGCGGCGGCCGTCAGCCTCGGCGCCAACGGCGCCCATTTTGCGCCGCCGCGCCAGCCTGCGAAGCATTTTCGGGTAGGGCCGCGGCTCTGGCCACAGCTCCCACGCCCGAAGACCAAGAATGGAAAGCCGTGCCGCATTGGAAAACTCTTTGGCAGCCGCTCGCGTGGCCCCACAGCCCGTGGGGCTGCGGGCTTTGCGGCGGACGTCAGCCTTGGCGCCACCGGCGCCCACGTGGCGCCGCCGTGCCAGCCTGCGAAGCATTTTCCGGTAGGGCCGCGGCTCTGGCCACAGCTCCCACGCCCGAACAGCCAGGAGGGAAAGCCGTGCCTCGTTGGAAAGCTCTTTGGCAGCCGCTCGTGTGGCCCCACAGACCATGGGGCTGCGGGCTTTGCGGCGGCCGTCAGCCTCGGCGCCACCGGCGCCCACCTTGCTCCGCTGCGTCAGCCTGCGAAGCATTTTCCGGTAGGGCCGCGGCTCTGGCCACAGCTCCCACGCCCGAAGACCAAGGAGGGAAAGCCGTGCCTCGTTGGAAAGCTCTTTGGCAGCCGCTCGCGTGGCCCCACAGCCCGTGGGGCTGCGGGCTTTGCGGCGGCCGTCAGCCTTGGCACCACCGGCGCCCACGTGGCGCCGCCGCGCCTGCCTAAGAAGCATTTTTCGGGTAGGGCCGCGGCTCTGGCCACAGCTCCCACGCCCGAAGAGCCAGGAGGGAAAGCCGTGCCTCGTTGGAAATCTCTTTGGCAGCCACTCGCGTGGCCCCACAGCGCGTGGGGCTGCGGGCTTTGCGGCGGCCGTCAGCCTCAGCGCCACCGGCGCCCACCTTGCTCTGCTGCGTCAGCCTGCGAAGCATTTTCTGGTAGGGCCACGGCTCTGGCCACAGCTCCCACGCCCGAAGAGCCAGGATGGAAAGCCGTGCCTCATTGGAAAGCTCTTTGGCAGCCGCTCGCGTGGCCCACAGCCCGTGGGGCTGCGGGCTTTGCGGCGGCTCTCAGCCTCGGAGCCACCAGCGCCCACGTGACGCCGCCGCACCAGCCTGCGAAGCATTTTCCGGTAGGGCCGCGGCTCTGGCCACAGCTCTTACGCCCGAAGAGCCAGGAGGGAAAGCCGTGCCTCGTTGGAAATCTCTTTGGCAGCCGCTCGCGTGGCCCCACAGCCCGTGGGGCTGCGGGCTTTGCGGCGGCTATCAGCCTCGGCGACACCGGCGCCCACGTGGCGCCGCCGCGCCAGCCTGCGAAGCATTTTCCGGTAGGGCCGCGGCTCTGGCCACAGCTCCCACGCCCGAAGAGCGAGGATGGAAAGCCGCGCCTCGTTGGAAAGCCCTTTGTCAGCCGCTCGCGTGGCCCCACAGCCCGTGGGGCTGCGGGCTTTGCGGCGGCCGTCAGCCTCGGCGCCACCGGCGCCCACCTGGCGCCGCCGCGCCAGTCTGCGAAGCATTTTCCGGTAGGGCCGCGGCTCTGGCCACAGCTCCCACGCCCGAAGAGCCAGGAGGGAAAGCCATGCCTCGTTGGAAAGCTCTTTGGCAGCCGCTCGCGTGGCCCCACAGCCCGTGGGGCTGCGGGCTTTGCAGCGGCCGTCAGCCTCGGCTCCACCGACGCCCACCTTGCTCCGCTGCGTCAGCCTGCGAAGCATTTTCCGGTAGGGCCGCGGCTCTGGCCACAGCTCCCACGCCCGAAGAGCGAGGATGGAAAGCCGCGCCTCGTTGGAAAGCCCTTTGGCAGCCGCTCGCGTGGCCCCACAGCCCGTGGGGCTGCGGGCTTTGCGGCGGCCGTCAGCCTCGGCGCCACCGACGCCCACGTGGCGCCGCCGCGCCAGCCTGCGAAGCATTTTCCGGTAGGACCGCGGCTCTGACCACAGCTCCCACGCCCAAAGAGCCAGGAGGGAAAGCCGTGCGTCGTTGGAAATCTCTTTGTCAGCCGCTCGCGTGGCCCCACAGCCCGTGGGGCTGCGGGCTTTGCGGCGGCCGTCAGCCTCGGCTCCACCGGCGCCCACCTTGCTCCGCTGCATCAGCCTGCGAAGCATTTTCCGGTAGGGCCGCGGCTCTGGCCACAGCTCCCACGCCAGAAGAGCGAGGATGGAAAGCCGCGCCTCGGTGGAAAGCCCTTTGGCAGCCGCTCGCGTGGCCCCACAGCCCGTGGGGCTGCGGGCTTTGCGGCGGCCATCAGCCTCGGCGCCACCGGCGCCCACGTGCGGCCGCCGCGCCAGCCTGCGAAGCAATTTCCGGTAGGGCCGCGGCTCTCCCCACAGCTCCCACACCCGAAGAGCCAGGAGGGAAAGCCGTGCCTCGTTGGAAAGCTCTTTGGCAGCCGCTCGCGTGGCCGCACATACCATGGGGCTGCGGGCTTTGCGGCGGCCGTCAGCCTCGGCGCCAACGGCGCCCATATTGCGCCGCCGCGCCAGCCTGCGAAGCATTTTCCTGTAGGGCCGCGGCTCTGGCCACAGCTCCCACGCCCGAAGACCAAGAATGGAAAGCCGTGCCGCATTGGAAAACTCTTTGGCAGCCGCTCGCGTGGCCCCACAGCCCGTGGGGCTGCGGGCTTTGCGGCGGACGTCAGCCTTGGCGCCACCGGCGCCCACGTGGCGCCGCCGTGCCAGCCTGCGAAGCATTTTCCGGTAGGGCCGCGGCTCTGGCCACAGCTCCCACGCCCGAAGAGCCAGGAGGGAAAGCCGTGCCTCGTTGGAAAGCTCTTTGGCAGCCGCTCGCGTGGCCCCACAGACCATGGGGCTGCGGGCTTTGCGGCGGCCGTCAGCCTCGGCGCCACCGGCGCCCACCTTGCTCCGCTGCGTCAGCCTGCGCAGCATTTTCCGGTAGGGCCGCGGCTCTGGCCACAGCTCCCACGCCCGAAGAGCCAGGAGGGAAAGCCGTGCCTCGTTGGAAAGCTCTTTGGCAGCCGCTCGCGTGGCACCACAGCCCGTGGGGCTGCGGGCTTTGCGGCGGCCGTCAGCCTTGGCACCACCGGCGCCCACGTGGCGCCGCCGCGCCAGCCTGCGAAGCATTTTCCGGTAGGACCGCGGCTCTGACCACAGCTCCCACGCCCGAAGAGCCAGGAGGGAAAGCCGTGCGTCGTTGGAAATCTCTTTGGAAGCCGCTCGCGTGGCCCCACAGCCCGTGGGGCTGCGGGCTTTGCAGCGGCCGTCAGCCTCGGCTCCAACGGCGCCCACCTTGCTCCGCTGCGTCAGCCTGCGAAGCATTTTCCGGTAGGGCCACGGCTCTGGCCACAGCTCCCACGCCCGAAGAGCGAGGTTGGAAAGCCGCGCCTCGGTGGAAAGCCCTTTGGCAGCCGCTCGCGTGGCCCCACAGCCCGTGGGGCTGCGCGCTTTGCGGCGGCCGTCAGCCTCGGCGCCACCGGCGCCCACCTGGCGCCGCCGCACCAGCCTGCGAAGCATTTTCCGGTAGGGCCGCGGCTCTCGCCACAGCTCCCACACCCGAAGAGCCAGGAGGGAAAGCCGTGCCTCGTTGGAAAGCTCTTTGGCAGCCGCTCGCGTGGCTCCACAGACCATGGGGCTGCGGGCTTTGCGGCTGCCGTCAGCCTCGGCGCCACCGGCGCCCATTTTGCGCCGCCGTGCCAGCCTGCGAAGCATTTTCCGGTAGGGCCGCGGCTCTGGCCACAGCTCCCACGCCCGAAGAGTGAGGATGGAAAGCCGCGCCTCGTTGGAAAGCCCTTTGGCAGCCGCTCACGTGGCCCCACAGCCCGTGGGGCTGCGGGCTTTGCGGCGGCCGTCAGCCTCGGCGCCACCGGCGCCGACCTGGCGCCGCCGCGCCAGCCTGCAAAGCATTTTCCGGTAGGGCCGCGGCTCTGGCCACAGCTCCCACGCCCGAAGAGCCAGGAGGGAAAGCCATGCCTCGTTGGAAAGCTCTTTGGCAGCCGCTCGCGTGGCCCCACAGCCCGTGGGGCTGCGGGCTTTGCGGCGGCCGTCAGCCTCGGCGCCACCGGCGCCCACCTTGCTACGCTGTTTCAGCCTGCGAAGCATTTTCCGGTAGGGGCGCGGCTCTGGCCACAGCTCCCACGCCCGAAGAGCGAGGATGGAAAGCCGCGCCTCGTTGGAAAGCCCTTTGGCAGCCGCTCGCGTGGCCCCACAGCCCGTGGGGCTGCGGGCTTTGCGGCGGCCGTCAGCCTCAGCGCCACCGGCGCCCACGTGGCGCCGCCGCGCCAGCCTGCGAAGCATTTTCCGGTAGGGCCGCGGCTCTGACCACAGCTCCCACGCCCGAAGAGCCAGGAGGGAAAGCCATGCCTCGTTGGAAAGCTTTTTGGCAGCCGCTCGCGTGGCCCCACAGCCCGTGGGGCTGCGGGCTTTCCGGCGGCTGTCAGCCTCGGCGTCACCGGCGCCCACCTGGCGCCGCCGCGCCAGCCTGCGAAGCATTTTCCGGTAGGGCCGCGGCTCTGGCCACAGCTCCCACGCCCGAAGAGCAAGGATGGAAAGCCGTGCCTCGTTGGAAAGCACTTTGGCAGCCGCTCGCATGGCCCCACAGCCCGTGGGGCTGCGGGCTTTGCGGCGGCCGTCAGCCTCGGCGACACCGGCGCCCACGTGGCGCCGCCGCGCCAGCCTACGAAGCATTTTTCGGGTAGGGCCGCGGCTCTGGCCACAGCTCCCACGCCCGAAGAGCCAGGAGGGAAAGCCATGCCTCGTTGGAAAGCTCTTTGGCAGCCGCTCGCGTGGCCCCACAGCCCGTGGGGCTGCGGGCTTTGCGTCGGCCGTCAGCCTCAGCGCCACCGGCGCCCACCTTGCTCTGCTGCGTCAGCCTGCGAAGCATTTTCTGGTAGGGCCACGGCTCTGGCCACAGCTCCCACGCCCGAAGAGCAAGGATGGGAAGCCGTGCCTCGTTGGAAAGCTCTTTGGCAGCCGCTCGCGTGGCCCCACAGCCCGTGGGGCTGCGGGCTTTGCGGCGGACGTCAGCCTTGGCGCCACCGGCGCCCACGTGGCGCCGCCGTGCCAGCCTGCGAAGCATTTTCCGGTAGGGCCGCAGCTCTGGCCACAGCTCCCACACCCGAAGAGCCAGGAGGGAAAGCCGTGCCTCGTTGGAAAGCTCTTTGGCAGCCGCTCGCGTGGCCCCACAGACCATGGGGCTGCGGGCTTTGCGGCGGCCGTCAGCCTCGGCGCCACCGGCGCCCACCTTGCTCCGCTGCGACAGCCTGCGAAGCATTTTCCGGTAGGGCCGCGGCTCTGGCCACAGCTCCCACGCCCGAAGAGCCAGGAGGGAAAGCCGTGCCTCGTTGGAAAGCTCTTTGGCAGCCGCTCGCGTGGCCCCACAGCCCGTGGGGCTGCGGGCTTTCCGGCGGCCGTCAGCCTCGGCACCACCGGCGCCCACGTGGCGCTGCCGCGCCAGCCTGCGAAGCATTTTCCGGTAGGGCCGCGGCTCTGGCCACAGCTCCCACGCCTGAAGAGCGAGGATGGAAAGCCGCGCCTCGTTGGAAAGCCCTTTGGCAGCCGCTCGCGTGGCCCCACAGCCCGTGGGGCTGCGGGCTTTGCCGCGGCCGTCAGCATCGGCGCCACCGGCGCCCACCTGGCGCCGCCACGCCAGTCTGCGAAGCATTTTCCGGTAGGGCCGCGGCTCTGGCCACAGCTCCCACGCCCGAAGAGCCAGGAGGGAAAGCCATGCCTCGTTGGAAAGCTCTTTGGCAGCCGCTCGCGTGGCCCCACAGCCCGTGGGGCTGCGGGCTTTGCGGCGGCCGTCAGCCTCGGCGCCACCGGCGACCACCTTGCTCCGCTGCGTCAGCCTGCGAAGCATTTTCCGGTAGGGCCGCGGCTCTGGCCACAGCTCCGACGCCCGAAGAGCGAGGATGGAAAGCCGCGCCTCGTTGGAAAGCACTTTGGCAGCCGCTCGCATGGCCCCACAGCCCGTGGGGCTGCGGGCTTTGCGGCCGCCGTCAGCCTCGGCGACACCGGCGCCCACGTGGCGCCGCCGCGCCTGCCTAAGAAGCATTTTTCGGGTAGGGCCGCGGCTCTGGCCACAGCTCCCACGCCCGAAGAGCCAGGAGGGAAAGCCGTGCCTCGTTGGAAATCTCTTTGGCAGCCACTCGCGTGGCCCCACATCCCGTGGGGCTGCGGGATTTGCGGCGGCCGTCAGCCTCAGCGCCACCGGCGCCCACCTTGCTCTGCTGCGTCAGCCTGCGAAGCATTTTCCGGTAGGGCCACGGCTCTGGCCACAGCTCCCACGCCCGAAGAGCAAAGATGGAAAGCCGTGCCTCATTGGAAAGCTCTTTGGCAGCCGCTCGCGTGGCCCCACAGCCCGTGGGGCTGCGGGCTTTGCGGCGGCTCTCAGCCTCGGAGCCACCAGCGCCCACGTGACGCCGCCGCACCAGCCTGCGAAGCATTTTCCGGTAGGGCCGCGGCTCTGGCCACAGCTCTTACGCCCGAAGAGCCAGGAGGGAAAGCCGTGCCTCGTTGGAAATCT
Source organism: Chroicocephalus ridibundus (assembly GCF_963924245.1). NCBI lineage: Eukaryota > Metazoa > Chordata > Aves > Charadriiformes > Laridae > Chroicocephalus > Chroicocephalus ridibundus. Next base: position 451,939 of record NW_026961651.1, read on the forward strand.
CTTTGGCAGCCGCTCGCGTGGCCCCACAGCCCGTGGGGCTGCGGGCTTTGCGGCGGCCGTCAGCCTCGGCGACACCGGCGCCCACCTGGCGCCGCCGCGCCAGCCTGCGAAGCATTTTCCGGTAGCGCCTCGCCTCTGGCCACAGCTCCCATGCCCGAAGAGCCAGGATGGAAAGCCGTGCCTCGTTGGAAAGCTCTTTGGCAGCCGCTCGCGTGGCCCCACAGCCCGTGGGGCTGCGGGCTTTGCGGCGGCCATCAGCCTCGGCGCCACCGGCGCCCACGTGCGGCCGCCGCGCCAGCCTGCGAAGCATTTTCGGGTAGGGCCGCGGCTCTCCCCACAGCTCCCACACCCGAAGAGCCAGGAGGGAAAGCCGTGCCTCGTTGGAAAGCTCTTTGGCAGCCGCTCGCGTGGCCCCACATACCATGGGGCTGCGGGCTTTGCGGCGGCCGTCAGCCTCGGCGCCAACGGCGCCCATTTTGCGCCGCCGCGCCAGCCTGCGAAGCATTTTCCGGTAGGGCCGCGGCTCTGGCCACAGCTCCCACGCCCGAAGACCAAGAATGGAAAGCCGTGCCGCATTGGAAAACTCTTTGGCAGCCGCTCGCGTGGCCCCACAGCCCGTGGGGCTGCGGGCTTTGCGGCGGCCGTCAGCCTCGGCGCCAACGGCGCCCATTTTGCGCCGCCGTGCCAGCCTGCGAAGCATTTTCCGGTAGGGCCGCGGCTCTGGCCACAGCTCCCACGCCCGAAGAGCCAGGAGGGAAAGCCGTGCCTCGTTGGAAAGCTCTTTGGCAGCCGCTCGCGTGGCCCCACAGACCGTGGGGCTGCGGGCTTTGCGGCGGCCGTCAGCCTCGGCGCCACCGGCGCCCACCTTGCTCCGCTGCGTCAGCCTGCGAAGCATTTTCCGGTAGGGCCGCGGCTCTGGCCACAGCTCCCACGCCCGAAGAGCCAGGAGGGAAAGCCGTGCCTCGTTGGAAAGCTCTTTGGCAGCCGCTCGCGTGGCCCCACAGCCCGTGGGGCTGCGGGCTTTGCGGCGGCCGTCAGCCTTGGCATCACCGGCGCCCACGTGGCGCCGACGCGCCAGCCTGCGAAGCATTTTCCGGTAGGACCGCGGCTCTGACCATAGCTCCCACGCCCAAAGATCCAGGAGGGAAAGCCGTGCGTCGTTGGAAATCTCTTTGGCAGCCGCTCGCGTGGCCCCACAGCCCGTGGGGCTGCGGGCTTTGCGGTGGCCGTCAGCCTCGGCGACACCGGCGCCCACCTGGCGCCGCCGCGCCAGCCTGCGAAGCATTTTCCGGTAGGGCCGCGGCTCTGGCCACAGCTCCCACGCCCGAAGACCAAGAAGGGAAAGCCGTGCCGCATTGGAAAGCTCTTTGGCAGCCGCTCGCGTGGCCCCACAGCCCGTGGGGCTGCGGGCTTTGCGGCGGCCGTCAGCCTTGGCGCCACCGGCGCCCACGAGGCACCGCCGTGCCAGCCTGCGAAGCATTTTCCGGTAGGGCCGCGGCTCTGGCCACAGCTCCCACACCCGAAGAGCCAGGAGGGAAATCCGTGCCTCGTTGGAAAGCTCTTTGGCAGCCGCTCGCGTGGCCCCACAGACCATGGGGCTGCGGGCTTTGCGGCGGCCGTCAGCCTCGGCGCCACCGGCGCCAACCTTGCTCCGCTGCGTCAGCCTGCGAAGCATTTTCCGGTAGGGCCGCGGCTCTGGCCACAGCTCCCACGCCCGAAGAGCCAGGAGGGAAAGACGTGCCTCGTTGGAAAGCTCTTTGGCAGCCGCTCGCGTGGCCCCACAGCTCGTGGGGCTGCGGGCTTTGCGTCGGCCGTCAGCCTCAGCGACACCGGCGCCCACGTGGCGCCGCTGCGCCAGCCTACGAAGCATTTTTCGGGTAGGGCCGCGGCTCTGGCCACAGCTCCCACGCCCGAAGAGCCAGGAGGGAAAGCCGTGCCTCGTTGGAAAGCTCTTTGGCAGTTGCTCGCGTGGCCCCACAGCCCGTGGGGCTGCGGGCTTTGCGGCGGCCGTCAGCCTCAGCGCCACCGGCGCCCACCTGGCGCCGCCGCGCCAGCCTGCGAAGCATTTTCCGGTAGGACCGCGGCTCTGACCACAGCTCCCACACCCAAAGAGCCAGGAGGGAAAGCCGTGCCTCGTTGGAAATCTCTTTGGCAGCCGCTCGCGTGGCCCCACAGCCCGTGGGGCTGCGGGCTTTGCGGCGGCCGTCAGCCTCGGCGCCACCGACGCCCATGAGGCGCCGCCGCGCCAGCCTGCAAAGCATTTTCCGGTAGGGCCGCGGCTCTGGCCACAGCTCCCACACCCGAAGAGCCAGGAGGGAAAGCCGTGCCTCGTTGGAAAGCTCTTTGGCAGCCGCTCGTGTGGCCCCACAGACCATGGGGCTGCGGGCTTTGCGGCGGCCGTCAGCCTCGGCGTCACCGGCGCCCACCTTGCTCCGCTGCGTCAGCCTGCGAAGCATTTTCCGGTAGGGACGCGGCTCTGGCCACAGCTCCCACGGCCGAAGAGCCAGGAGGGAAAGCTGTGCCTCGTTGGAAAGCTCTTTGGCAGCCGCTCGCGTGGCCCCACAGACCATGGGGCTGCGGGCTTTGCGGCGGCCGTCAGCCTCGGCGCCACCGGCGCCCATTTTTCGCCGCCGCGCCAGCCTGCGAAGCATTTTCCGGTAGGGCCGCGGCTCTGGCCACAGCTCCCACGCCCGAAGACCAAGGAGGGAAAGCCGTGCCGCATTGGAAAGCTCTTTGGCAGCCGCTCGTGTGGCCCCACAGCCCGTGGGGCTGCGGGCTTTGCGGCGGCTCTCAGCCTCGGAGCCACCAGCGCCCACGTGGCGCCGCCGCGCCAGCCTGCGAAGCATTTTCCGGTAGGGCCGCGGCTCTGGCCACAGCTCCCACGCCCGAAGAGCCAGGAGGGAAACCCGTGCCTCGTTGGAAAGCTCTTTGGCAGCCGCTCGCGTGGCCCCACAGCCCGTGGGGCTGCGGGCTTTGCGGCGGCCGTCAGCCTTGGCGCCACCGGCGCCCACGTGGCGCAGCCGTGCCAGCCTGCGAAGCATTTTCTGGTAGGGCCGCGGCTCTGGCCACAGCTCCCACGCTTGAAGAGCCAGGAGAGAAAGCCGTGCCTCGTTGGAAAGCTCTTTGGCAGCCGCTCGCGTGGCCCCAAAGCCCGTGGGGCTGCGGGCTTTGCAGCGGCCGTCAGCCTTTGCGACACTGTCGCCCACGTAGCGCCACTGCGCCAGCCTGCGAAGCATTTTCCGGTAGGGCCGCGGCTCTGGCCACAGCTCCCACGCCCGAAGAGCCAGGAGGGAAAACCGTGCCTCGTTGGAAAGCTCTTTGGCAGCCGCTCGCGTGACCCCACAGCCCATGGGGCTGCGGGCTTTGCGGCGGCCGTCAGCCTCGGCACCACCGGCGCCCACGTGGCGCTGCCGTGCCAGCCTACGAAGCATTTTCCGGTAGGGCCGCGGCTCTGGCCACAGCTCCCACGCCCGAAGACAAAGGAGGGAAAGCCGCGCCTCGTTGGAAAGCCCTTTGGCAGCCGCTCGCGTGGCCCCACAGCCCATGGGGCTGCGGGCTTTGCGGCGGCCGTCAGCCTCGGCGCCACCGGGACCCACCTGGCGCCGCCGCGCGAGCCTGCGAAGCATTTTCGGGTAGGGCCGCGGCTCTGGCCACAGCTCCCACGCCCGAAGAGCCAGGAGGGAAAGCCGTGCCTCGTTGGAAATCTCTTTGGCAGCCGCTCGCGTGGCCCCACAGCCCGTGGGGCTGCGGGCTTTGCGTCGGCCGTCAGCCTCAGCGCCACCGGCGCCCACCTTGCTCTGCTGCGTCAGCCTGCGAAGCATTTTCTGGTAGGGCCACGGCTCTGGCCACAGCTCCCACGCCTGAAGAGCAAGGATGGGAAGCCGTGCCTCGTTGGAAAGCTCTTTGGCAGCCGCTCGCGTGGCCCCACAGCCCGTGGGGCTGCGGGCTTTGCGGCGGACGTCAGCCTTGGCGCCACCGGCGCCCACGTGGCGCCGCCGTGCCAGCCTGCGAAGCATTTTCCGGTACGGCCGCGGCTCTGGCCACAGCTCCCACACCCGAAGAGCCAGGAGGGAAAGCCGTGCCTCGTTGGAAAGCTCTTTGGCAGCCGCTCGCGTGGCCCCACAGACCATGGGGCTGCGGGCTTTGCGGCGGCCGTCAGCCTCGGCGCCACCGGCGCCCACCTTGCTCCGCTGCGTCAGCCTGCGAAGCATTTTCCGGTAGGGCCGCGGCTCTGGCCACAGCTCCCACGCCCGAAGAGCCAGGAGGGAAAGCCGTGCCTCGTTGGAAAGATCTTTGGCAGCCGCTCGCGTGGCCCCACAGCCCGTGGGGCTGCGGGCTTTGCGGCGGCCGTCAGCCTCGGCACCACCGGCGCCCACGTGGCGCTGCCGCGCCAGCCTGCGAAGCATTTTCCGGTAGGGCCGCGGCTCTGGCCACAGCTCCCACGCCTGAAGAGCGAGGATGGAAAGCCGCGCCTCGTTGGAAAGCCCTTTGGCAGCCGCTCGCGTGGCCCCACAGCCCGTGGGGCTGCGGACTTTGCCGCGGCCGTCAGCATCGGCGCCACCGGCGCCCACCTGGCGCCGCCGCGCCAGCCTGCGAAGCATTTTCCGGTAGGGCCGCGGCTCTGGCCACAGCTCCCACGCCCGAAGAGCCAGGAGGGAAAGCCATGCCTCGTTGGAAAGCTCTTTGGCAGCCGCTCGCGTGGCCCCACAGCCCGTGGGGCTGCGGGCTTTGCGGCGGCCGTCAGCCTCGGCGCCACCGGTGACCACCTTGCTCCGCTGCGTCAGCCTGCGAAGCATTTTCCGGTAGGGCCGCGGCTCTGGCCACAGCTCCGACGCCCGAAGAGCGAGGATGGAAAGCCGCGCCTCGTTGGAAAGCACTTTGGCAGCCGCTCGCGTGGCCCACAGCCCGTGGGGCTGCGGGCTTTGCGGCGGCTCTCAGCCTCGGAGCCACCAGCGCCCACGTGACGCCGCCGCACCAGCCTGCGAAGCATTTTCTGGTAGGGCCGCGGCTCTGGCCACAGCTCTTACGCCCGAAGAGCCAGGAGGGAAAGCCGTGCCTCGTTGGAAATCTCTTTGGCAGCCGCTCGCGTGGCCCCACAGCCCGTGGGGCTGCGGGCTTTGCGGCGGCTATCAGCCTCGGCGACACCGGCGCCCACGTGGCACCGCCGCGCCAGCCTGCGAAGCATTTTCCGGTAGGGCCGCGGCTCTGGCCACAGCTCCCACGCCCGAAGAGCGAGGATGGAAAGCCGCGCCTCGTTGGAAAGCCCTTTGGCAGCCGCTCGCGTGGCCCCACAGCCCGTGGGGCTGCGGGCTTTGCGGCGGCCGTCAGCCTCGGCGCCACCGGCGCCCACCTGGCGCCGCCGCGCCAGCCTGCGAAGCATTTTCCGGTAGGGCCGCGGCTCTGGCCACAGCTCCCACGCCCGAAGAGCCAGGAGGGAATGCCATGCCTCGTTGGAAAGCTCTTTGGCAGCCGCTCGCGTGGCCCCACAGCCCGTGGGGCTGCGGGCTTTGCAGCGGCCGTCAGCCTCGGCTCCACCGACGCCCACCTTGCTCCGCTGCGTCAGCCTGCGAAGCATTTTCCGGTAGGGCCGCGGCTCTGGCCACAGCTCCCACGCCCGAAGAGCGAGGATGGAAAGCCGCGCCTCGTTGGAAAGCCCTTTGGCAGCCGCTCGCGTGGCCCCACAGCCCGTGGGGCTGCGGGCTTTGCGGCGGCCGTCAGCCTCGGCGCCACCGACGCCCACGTGGCGCCGCCGCGCCAGCCTGCGAAGCATTTTCCGGTAGGACCGCGGCTCTGACCACAGCTCCCACGCCCAAAGAGCCAGGAGGGAAAGCCGTGCGTCGTTGGAAATCTCTTTGTCAGCCGCTCGCGTGGCCCCACAGCCCGTGGGGCTGCGGGCTTTGCGGCGGCCGTCAGCCTCGGCTCCACCGGCGCCCACCTTGCTCCGCTGCGTCAGCCTGCGAAGCATTTTCCGGTAGGGCCGCGGCTCTGGCCACAGCTCCCACGCCAGAAGAGCGAGGATGGAAAGCCGCGCCTCGGTGGAAAGCCCTTTGGCAGCCGCTCGCGTGGCCCCACAGCCCGTGGGGCTGCGGGCTTTGCGGCGGCCATCAGCCTCGGCGCCACCGGCGCCCACGTGCGGCCGCCGCGCCAGCCTGCGAAGCAATTTCCGGTAGGGCCGCGGCTCTCCCCACAGCTCCCACACCCGAAGAGCCAGGAGGGAAAGCCGTGCCTCGTTGGAAAGCTCTTTGGCAGCCGCTCGCGTGGCCCCACAGACCATGGGGCTGCGGGCTTTGCGGCGGCCGTCAGCCTCGGCGCCAACGGCGCCCATATTGCGCCGCCGCGCCAGCCTGCGAAGCATTTTCCGGTAGGGCCGCGGCTCTGGCCACAGCTCCCACGCCCGAAGACCAAGAATGGAAAGCCGTGCCGCATTGGAAAACTCTTTGGCAGCCGCTCGCGTGGCCCCACAGCCCGTGGGGCTGCGGGCTTTGCGGCGGACGTCAGCCTTGGCGCCACCGGCGCCCACGTGGCGCCGCCGTGCCAGCCTGCGAAGCATTTTCCGGTAGGGCCGCGGCTCTGGCCACAGCTCCCACGCCCGAAGAGCCAGGAGGGAAAGCCGTGCCTCGTTGGAAAGCTCTTTGGCAGCCGCTCGCGTGGCCCCACAGACCATGGGGCTGCGGGCTTTGCGGCGACCGTCAGCCTCGGCGCCACCGGCGCCAACCTTGCTCCGCTGCGTCAGCCTGCGAAGCATTTTCCGGTAGGGCCGCGGCTCTGGCCACAGCTCCCACGCCCGAAGAGCCAGGAGGGAAAGCCGTGCCTCGTTGGAAAGCTCTTTGGCAGCCGCTCGCGTGGCACCACAGCCCGTGGGGCTGCGGGCTTTGCGGCGGCCGTCAGCCTCGGCACCACCGGCGCCCACGTGGCGCCGCCGCGCCAGCCTGCGAAGCATTTTCCGGTAGGACCGCGGCTCTGACCACAGCTCCCACGCCCAAAGATCCAGGAGGGAAAGCCGTGCGTCATTGGAAATCTCTTTGGAAGCCGCTCGCGTGGCCCCACAGCCCGTGGGGCTGCGGGCTTTGCAGCGGCCGTCAGCCTCGGCTCCAACGGCGCCCACCTTGCTCCGCTGCGTCAGCCTGCGAAGCATTTTCCGGTAGGGCCACGGCTCTGGCCACAGCTCCCACGCCCGAAAAGCGAGGTTGGAAAGCCGCGCCTCGGTGGAAAGCCCTTTGGCAGCCGCTCGCGTGGCCCCACAGCCCGTGGGGCTGCGCGCTTTGCGGCGGCCGTCAGCCTCGGCGCCACCGGCGCCCACCTGGCGCCGCCGCGCCAGCCTGCGAAGCATTTTCCGGTAGGGCCGCGGCTCTCGCCACAGCTCCCACACCCGAAGAGCCAGGAGGGAAAGCCGTGCCTCGTTGGAAAGCTCTTTGGCAGCCGCTCGCGTGGCCCCACAGACCATGGGGCTGCGGGCTTTGCGGCTGCCGTCAGCCTCGGCGCCACCGGCGCCCATTTTGCGCCGCCGTGCCAGCCTGCGAAGCATTTTCCGGTAGGGCCGCGGCTCTGGCCACAGCTCCCACGCCCGAAGAGTGAGGATGGAAAGCCGCGCCTCGTTGGAAAGCCCTTTGGCAGCCGCTCACGTGGCCCCACAGCCCGTGGGGCTGCGGGCTTTGCGGCGGCCGTCAGCCTCGGCGCCACCGGCGCCGACCTGGCGCCGCCGCGCCAGCCTGCAAAGCATTTTCCGGTAGGGCCGCGGCTCTGGCCACAGCTCCCACGCCCGAAGAGCCAGGAGGGAAAGCCATGCCTCGTTGGAAAGCTCTTTGGCAGCCGCTCGCGTGGCCCCACAGCCCGTGGGGCTGCGGGCTTTGCGGCGGCCGTCAGCCTCGGCGCCACCGGCGCCCACCTTGCTACGCTGTTTCAGCCTGCGAAGCATTTTCCGGTAGGGGCGCGGCTCTGGCCACAGCTCCCACGCCCGAAGAGCGAGGATGGAAAGCCGCGCCTCGTTGGAAAGCCCTTTGGCAGCCGCTCGCGTGGCCCCACAGCCCGTGGGGCTGCGGGCTTTGCGGCGGCCGTCAGCCTCAGCGCCACCGGCGCCCACCTGGCGCCGCCGCGCCAGCCTGCGAAGCATTTTCCGGTAGGGCCGCGGCTCTGACCACAGCTCCCACGCCCGAAGAGCCAGGAGGGAAAGCCATGCCTCGTTGGAAAGCACTTTGGCAGCCGCTCGCATGGCCCCACAGCCCGTGGGGCTGCGGGCTTTGCGGCGGCCGTCAGCCTCGGCGACACCGGCGCCCACGTGGCGCCGCCGCGCCAGCCTACGAAGCATTTTTCGGGTAGGGCCGCGGCTCTGGCCACAGCTCCCACGCCCGAAGAGCCAGGAGGGAAAGCCGTGCCTCGTTGGAAAGCTCTTTGGCAGCCGCTCGCGTGGCCCCACAGCCCGTGGGGCTGCGGGCTTTGCGGCGGCCGTCAGCCTCAGCGCCACCGGCGCCCACCTGGCGCCGCCGCGCCAGCCTGCGAAGCATTTTCCGGTAGGGCCGCGGCTCTGGCCACAGCTCCCACGCCCGAAGAGCCAGGAGGGAAAGCCATGCCTCGTTGGAAAGCTCTTTGGCAGCCGCTCGCGTGGCCCCACAGCCCGTGGGGCTGCGGGCTTTGCGGCGGCCGTCAGCCTCGGCGCCACCGGTGACCACCTTGCTCCGCTGCGTCAGCCTGCGAAGCATTTTCCGGTAGGGCCGCGGCTCTGGCCACAGCTCCGACGCCCGAAGAGCGAGGATGGAAAGCCGCGCCTCGTTGGAAAGCACTTTGGCAGCCGCTCGCATGGCCCCACAGCCCGTGGGGCTGCGGGCTTTGCGGACGCCGTCAGCCTCGGCGACACCGGCGCCCACGTGGCGCCGCCGCGCCTGCCTAAGAAGCATTTTTCGGGTAGGGCCGCGGCTCTGGCCACAGCTCCCACGCCCGAAGAGCCAGGAGGGAAAGCCGTGCCTCGTTGGAAATCTCTTTGGCAGCCACTCGCGTGGCCCCACAGCCCGTGGGGCTGCGGGCTTTTCGGCGGCCGTCAGCCTCAGCGCCACCGGCGCCCACCTTGCTCTGCTGCGTCAGCCTGCGAAGCATTTTCTGGTAGGGCCACGGCTCTGGCCACAGCTCCCACGCCCGAAGAGCAAGGATGGAAAGCCGTGCCTCATTGGAAAGCTCTTTGGCAGCCGCTCGCGTGGCCCCACAGCCTGTGGGGCTGCGGGCTTTGCGGCGGCTCTCAGCCTCGGAGCCACCAGCGCCCACGTGACGCCGCCGCACCAGCCTGCGAAGCATTTTCCGGTAGGGCCGCGGCTCTGGCCACAGCTCTTACGCCCGAAGAGCCAGGAGGGAAAGCCGTGCCTCGTTGGAAATCTCTTTGGCAGCCGCTCGCGTGGCCCCACAGCCCGTGGGGCTGCGGGCTTTGCGGCGGCTATCAGCCTCGGCGCCACCGACGCCCACGTGGCGCCGCCGCGCCAGCCTGCGAAGCATTTTCCGGTAGGGCCGCGGCTCTGACCACAGCTCCCACGCCCAAAGAGCCAGGAGGGAAAGCCGTGCGTCGTTGGAAATCTCTTTGTCAGCCGCTCGCGTGGCCCCACAGCCCGTGGGGCTGCGGGCTTTGCAGCGGCCGTCAGCCTCGGCTCCACCGGCGCCCACCTTGCTCCGCTGCGTCAGCCTGCGAAGCATTTTCCGGTAGGGCCGCGGCTCTGGCCACAGCTCCCACGCCCGAAGAGCGAGGATGGAAAGCCGCGCCTCGGTGGAAAGCCCTTTGGCAGCCGCTCGCGTGGCCCCACAGCCCGTGGGGCTGCGGGCTTTGCGGCGGCCATCAGCCTCGGCGCCACCGGCGCCCACGTGCGGCCGCCGCGCCAGCCTGCGAAGCATTTTCCGGTAGGGCCGCGGCTCTCCCCACAGCTCCCACACCCGAAGAGCCAGGAGGGAAAGCCGTGCCTCGTTGGAAAGCTCTTTGGCAGCCGCTCGCGTGGCCCCACATACCATGGGGCTGCGGGCTTTGCGGCGGCCGTCAGCCTCGGCGCCACCGGCGCCCACCTTGCTCCGCTGCGTCAGCCTGCGAAGCATTTTCCGGTAGGGCCGCGGCTCTGGCCACAGCTCCCACGCCCGAAGAGCCAGGAGGGAAAGCCGTGCCTCGTTGGAAAGCTCTTTGGCAGCCGCTCGCATGGCCCCACAGCCCGTGGGGCTGCGGGCTTTGCGGCGGCCGTCAGCCTCGGCACCACCGGCGCCCACGTGGCGCTGCCGCGCCAGCCTGCGAAGCATTTTCCGGTAGGGCCGCGGCTCTGGCCACAGCTCCCACGCCTGAAGAGCGAGGATGGAAAGCCGCGCCTCGTTGGAAAGCCCTTTGGCAGCCGCTCGCGTGGCCCCACAGCCCGTGGGGCTGCGGACTTTGCCGCGGCCGTCAGCATCGGCGCCACCGGCGCCCACCTGGCGCCGCCGCGCCAGCCTGCGAAGCATTTTCCGGTAGGGCCGCGGCTCTGGCCACAGCTCCCACGCCCGAAGAGCCAGGAGGGAAAGCCATGCCTCGTTGGAAAGCTCTTTGGCAGCCGCTCGCGTGGCCCCACAGCCCGTGGGGCTGCGGGCTTTGCGGCGGCCGTCAGCCTCGGCGCCACCGGTGACCACCTTGCTCCGCTGCGTCAGCCTGCGAAGCATTTTCCGGTAGGGCCGCGGCTCTGGCCACAGCTCCCACGCCAGAAGAGCGAGGATGGAAAGCCGCGCCTCGGTGGAAAGCCCTTTGGCAGCCGCTCGCGTGGCCCCACAGCCCGTGGGGCTGCGGGCTTTGCGGCGGCCATCAGCCTCGGCGCCACCGGCGCCCACGTGCGGCCGCCGCGCCAGCCTGCGAAGCAATTTCCGGTAGGGCCGCGGCTCTCCCCACAGCTCCCACACCCGAAGAGCCAGGAGGGAAAGCCGTGCCTCGTTGGAAAGCTCTTTGGCAGCCGCTCGCGTGGCCCCACAGACCATGGGGCTGCGGGCTTTGCGGCGGCCGTCAGCCTCGGCGCCAACGGCGCCCATATTGCGCCGCCGCGCCAGCCTGCGAAGCATTTTCCGGTAGGGCCGCGGCTCTGGCCACAGCTCCCACGCCCGAAGACCAAGAATGGAAAGCCGTGCCGCATTGGAAATCTCTTTGGCAGCCGCTCGCGTGGCCCCACAGCCCGTGGGGCTGCGGGCTTTGCGGCGGACGTCAGCCTTGGCGCCACCGGCGCCCACGTGGCGCCGCCGTGCCAGCCTGCGAAGCATTTTCCGGTAGGGCCGCGGCTCTGGCCACAGCTCCCACGCCCGAAGAGCCAGGAGGGAAAGCCGTGCCTCGTTGGAAAGCTCTTTGGCAGCCGCTCGCGTGGCCCCACAGACCATGGGGCTGCGGGCTTTGCGGCGACCGTCAGCCTCGGCGCCACCGGCGCCCACCTTGCTCCGCTGCGTCAGCCTGCGAAGCATTTTCCGGTAGGGCCGCGGCGCTGGCCACAGCTCCCACGCCCGAAGAGCCAGGAGGGAAAGCCGTGCCTCGTTGGAAAGCTCTTTGGCAGCCGCTCGCGTGGCACCACAGCCCGTGGGGCTGCGGGCTTTGCGGCGGCCGTCAGCCTCGGCACCACCGGCGCCCACGTGGCGCCGCCGCGCCAGCCTGCGAAGCATTTTCCGGTAGGACCGCGGCTCTGACCACAGCTCCCACGCCCAAAGATCCAGGAGGGAAAGCCGTGCGTCATTGGAAATCTCTTTGGAAGCCGCTCGCGTGGCCCCACAGCCCGTGGGGCTGCGGGCTTTGCGGCTGCCGTCAGCCTCGGCGCCACCGGCGCCCATTTTGCGCCGCCGTGCCAGCCTGCGAAGCATTTTCCGGTAGGGCCGCGGCTCTGGCCACAGCTCCCACGCCCGAAGAGCGAGGATGGAAAGCCGCGCCTCGTTGGAAAGCCCTTTGGCAGCCGCTCACGTGGCCCCACAGCCCGTGGGGCTGCGGGCTTTGCGGCGGCCGTCAGCCTCGGCGCCACCGGCGCCGACCTGGCGCCGCCGCGCCAGCCTGCAAAGCATTTTCCGGTAGGGCCGCGGCTCTGGCCACAGCTCCCACGCCCGAAGAGCCAGGAGGGAAAGCCATGCCTCGTTGGAAAGCTCTTTGGCAGCCGCTCGCGTGGCCCCACAGCCCGTGGGGCTGCGGGCTTTGCGGCGGCCGTCAGCCTCGGCGCCACCGGCGCCCACCTTGCTACGCTGTTTCAGCCTGCGAAGCATTTTCCGGTAGGGGCGCGGCTCTGGCCACAGCTCCCACGCCCGAAGAGCGAGGATGGAAAGCTGCGCCTCGTTGGAAAGCCCTTTGGCAGCCGCTCGCGTGGCCCCACAGCCCGTGGGGCTGCGGGCTTTGCGGCGGCCGTCAGCCTCAGCGCCACCGGCGCCCACCTGGCGCCGCCGCGCCAGCCTGCGAAGCATTTTCCGGTAGGGCCGCGGCTCTGACCACAGCTCCCACGCCCGAAGAGCCAGGAGGGAAAGCCATGCCTCGTTGGAAAGCACTTTGGCAGCCGCTCGCATGGCCCCACAGCCCGTGGGGCTGCGGGCTTTGCGGCGGCCGTCAGCCTCGGCGACACCGGCGCCCACGTGGCGCCGCCGCGCCAGCCTACGAAGCATTTTTCGGGTAGGGCCGTGGCTCTGGCCACAGCTCCCACGCCCGAAGAGCCAGGAGGGAAAGCCGTGCCTCGTTGGAAAGCTCTTTGGCAGCCGCTCGCGTGGCCCCACAGCCCGTGGGGCTGCGGGCTTTGCGGCGGCCGTCAGCCTCAGCGCCACCGGCGCCCACCTGGCGCCGCCGCGCCAGCCTGCGAAGCATTTTCCGGTAGGGCCGCGGCTCTGGCCACAGCTCCCACGCCCGAAGAGCCAGGAGGGAAAGCCATGCCTCGTTGGAAAGCTCTTTGGCAGCCGCTCGCGTGGCCCCACAGCCCGTGGGGCTGCGGGCTTTGCGGCGGCCGTCAGCCTCGGCGCCACCGGTGACCACCTTGCTCCGCTGCGTCAGCCTGCGAAGCATTTTCCGGTAGGGCCGCGGCTCTGGCCACAGCTCCGACGCCCGAAGAGCGAGGATGGAAAGCCGCGCCTCGTTGGAAAGCACTTTGGCAGCCGCTCGCATGGCCCCACAGCCCGTGGGGCTGCGGGCTTTGCGGACGCCGTCAGCCTCGGCGACACCGGCGCCCACGTGGCGCCGCCGCGCCTGCCTAAGAAGCATTTTTCGGGTAGGGCCGCGGCTCTGGCCACAGCTCCCACGCCCGAAGAGCCAGGAGGGAAAGCCGTGCCTCGTTGGAAATCTCTTTGGCAGCCACTCGCGTGGCCCCACAGCCCGTGGGGTTGCGGGCTTTTCGGCGGCCGTCAGCCTCAGCGCCACCGGCGCCCACCTTGCTCTGCTGCGTCAGCCTGCGAAGCATTTTCTGGTAGGGCCACGGCTCTGGCCACAGCTCCCACGCCCGAAGAGCAAGGATGGAAAGCCGTGCCTCATTGGAAAGCTCTTTGGCAGCCGCTCGCGTGGCCCCACAGCCTGTGGGGCTGCGGGCTTTGCGGCGGCTCTCAGCCTCGGAGCCACCAGCGCCCACGTGACGCCGCCGCACCAGCCTGCGAAGCATTTTCCGGTAGGGCCGCGGCTCTGGCCACAGCTCTTACGCCCGAAGAGCCAGGAGGGAAAGCCGTGCCTCGTTGGAAATCTCTTTGGCAGCCGCTCGCGTGGCCCCACAGCCCGTGGGGCTGCGGGCTTTGCGGCGGCTATCAGCCTCGGCGCCACCGACGCCCACGTGGCGCCGCCGCGCCAGCCTGCGAAGCATTTTCCGGTAGGGCCGCGGCTCTGACCACAGCTCCCACGCCCAAAGAGCCAGGAGGGAAAGCCGTGCGTCGTTGGAAATCTCTTTGTCAGCCGCTCGCGTGGCCCCACAGCCCGTGGGGCTGCGGGCTTTGCAGCGGCCGTCAGCCTCGGCTCCACCGGCGCCCACCTTGCTCCGCTGCGTCAGCCTGCGAAGCATTTTCCGGTAGGGCCGCGGCTCTGGCCACAGCTCCCACGCCCGAAGAGCGAGGATGGAAAGCCGCGCCTCGGTGGAAAGCCCTTTGGCAGCCGCTCGCGTGGCCCCACAGCCCGTGGGGCTGCGGGCTTTGCGGCGGCCATCAGCCTCGGCGCCACCGGCGCCCACGTGCGGCCGCCGCGCCAGCCTGCGAAGCATTTTCCGGTAGGGCCGCGGCTCTCCCCACAGCTCCCACACCCGAAGAGCCAGGAGGGAAAGCTGTGCCTCGTTGGAAAGCTCTTTGGCAGCCGCTCGCGTGGCCCCACATACCATGGGGCTGCGGGCTTTGCGGCGGCCGTCAGCCTCGGCGCCACCGGCGCCCACCTTGCTCCGCTGCGTCAGCCTGCGAAGCATTTTCCGGTAGGGCCGCGGCTCTGGCCACAGCTCCCACGCCCGAAGAGCCAGGAGGGAAAGCCGTGCCTCGTTGGAAAGCTCTTTGGCAGCCGCTCGCGTGGCCCCACAGCCCGTGGGGCTGCGGGCTTTGCGGCGGCCGTCAGCCTCGGCACCACCGGCGCCCACGTGGCGCTGCCGCGCCAGCCTGCGAAGCATTTTCCGGTAGGGCCGCGGCTCTGGCCACAGCTCCCACGCCTGAAGAGCGAGGATGGAAAGCCGCGCCTCGTTGGAAAGCCCTTTGGCAGCCGCTCGCGTGGCCCCACAGCCCGTGGGGCTGCGGACTTTGCCGCGGCCGTCAGCATCGGCGCCACCGGCGCCCACCTGGCGCCGCCGCGCCAGCCTGCGAAGCATTTTCCGGTAGGGCCGCGGCTCTGGCCACAGCTCCCACGCCCGAAGAGCCAGGAGGGAAAGCCATGCCTCGTTGGAAAGCTCTTTGGCAGCCGCTCGCGTGGCCCCACAGCCCGTGGGGCTGCGGGCTTTGCGGCGGCCGTCAGCCTCGGCGCCACCGGTGACCACCTTGCTCCGCTGCGTCAGCCTGCGAAGCATTTTCCGGTAGGGCCGCGGCTCTGGCCACAGCTCCGACGCCCGAAGAGCGAGGATGGAAAGCCGCGCCTCGTTGGAAAGCACTTTGGCAGCCGCTCGCATGGCCCCACAGCCCGTGGGGCTGCGGGCTTTGCGGCCGCCGTCAGCCTCGGCGACACCGGCGCCCACGTGGCGCCGCCGCGCCTGCCTAAGAAGCATTTTTCGGGTAGGGCCGCGGCTCTGGCCACAGCTCCCACGCCCGAAGAGCCAGGAGGGAAAGCCGTGCCTCGTTGGAAATCTCTTTGGCAGCCGCTCGCGTGGCCCCACAGCCCGTGGGGCTGCGGGCTTTGCGGCGGCTATCAGCCTCGGCGCCACCGACGCCCACGTGGCGCCGCCGCGCCAGCCTGCGAAGCATTTTCCGGTAGGGCCGCGGCTCTGACCACAGCTCCCACGCCCAAAGAGCCAGGAGGGAAAGCCGTGCGTCGTTGGAAATCTCTTTGTCAGCCGCTCGCGTGGCCCCACAGCCCGTGGGGCTGCGGGCTTTGCAGCGGCCGTCAGCCTCGGCTCCACCGGCGCCCACCTTGCTCCGCTGCGTCAGCCTGCGAAGCATTTTCCGGTAGGGCCGCGGCTCTGGCCACAGCTCCCACGCCCGAAGAGCGAGGATGGAAAGCCGCGCCTCGGTGGAAAGCCCTTTGGCAGCCGCTCGCGTGGCCCCACAGCCCGTGGGGCTGCGGGCTTTGCGGCGGCCATCAGCCTCGGCGCCACCGGCGCCCACGTGCGGCCGCCGCGCCAGCCTGCGAACCATTTTCCGGTAGGGCCGCGGCTCTCCCCACAGCTCCCACACCCGAAGAGCCAGGAGGGAAAGCCGTGCCTCGTTGGAAAGCTCTTTGGCAGCCGCTCGCGTGGCCCCACATACCATGGGGCTGCGGGCTTTGCGGCGGCCGTCAGCCTCGGCGCCAACGGCGCCCATTTTGCGCCGCCGCGCCAGCCTGCGAAGCATTTTCGGGTAGGGCCGCGGCTCTGGCCACAGCTCCCACGCCCGAAGACCAAGAATGGAAAGCCGTGCCGCATTGGAAAACTCTTTGGCAGCCGCTCGCGTGGCCCCACAGCCCGTGGGGCTGCGGGCTTTGCGGCGGACGTCAGCCTTGGCGCCACCGGCGCCCACGTGGCGCCGCCGTGCCAGCCTGCGAAGCATTTTCCGGTAGGGCCGCGGCTCTGGCCACAGCTCCCACGCCCGAACAGCCAGGAGGGAAAGCCGTGCCTCGTTGGAAAGCTCTTTGGCAGCCACTCGCGTGGCCCCACAGCCCGTGGGGCTGCGGGCTTTGCGGCGGCCGTCAGCCTCAGCGCCACCGGCGCCCACCTTGCTCTGCTGCGTCAGCCTGCGAAGCATTTTCTGGTAGGGCCACGGCTCTGGCCACAGCTCCCACGCCCGAAGAGCCAGGATGGAAAGCCGTGCCTCATTGGAAAGCTCTTTGGCAGCCGCTCGCGTGGCCCACAGCCCGTGGGGCTGCGGGCTTTGCGGCGGCTCTCAGCCTCGGAGCCACAAGCGCCCACGTGACGCCGCCGCACCAGCCTGCGAAGCATTTTCCGGTAGGGCCGCGGCTCTGGCCACAGCTCTTACGCCCGAAGAGCCAGGAGGGAAAGCCGTGCCTCGTTGGAAATCTCTTTGGCAGCCGCTCGCGTGGCCCCACAGCCCGTGGGGCTGCGGGCTTTGCGGCGGCTATCAGCCTCGGCGACACCGGCGCCCACGTGGCGCCGCCGCGCCAGCCTGCGAAGCATTTTCCGGTAGGGCCGCGGCTCTGGCCACAGCTCCCACGCCCGAAGAGCGAGGATGGAAAGCCGCGCCTCGTTGGAAAGCCCTTTGGCAGCCGCTCGCGTGGCCCCACAGCCCGTGGGGCTGCGGGCTTTGCGGCGGCCGTCAGCCTCGGCGCCACCGGCGCCCACCTGGCGCCGCCGCGCCAGCCTGCGAAGCATTTTCCGGTAGGGCCGCGGCTCTGGCCACAGCTCCCACGCCCGAAGAGCCAGGAGGGAAAGCCATGCCTCGTTGGAAAGCTCTTTGGCAGCCGCTCGCGTGGCCCCACAGCCCGTGGGGCTGCGGGCTTTGCAGCGGCCGTCAGCCTCGGCTCCACCGACGCCCACCTTGCTCCGCTGCGTCAGCCTGCGAAGCATTTTCCGGTAGGGCCGCGGCTCTGGCCACAGCTCCCACGCCCGAAGAGCGAGGATGGAAAACCGCGCCTCGTTGGAAAGCCCTTTGGCAGCCGCTCGCGTGGCCCCACAGCCCGTGGGGCTGCGGGCTTTGCGGCGGCCGTCAGCCTCGGCGCCACCGACGCCCACGTGGCGCCGCCGCGCCAGCCTGCGAAGCATTTTCCGGTAGGACCGCGGCTCTGACCACAGCTCCCACGCCCAAAGAGCCAGGAGGGAAAGCCGTGCGTCGTTGGAAATCTCTTTGTCAGCCGCTCGCGTGGCCCCACAGCCCGTGGGGCTGCGGGCTTTGCGGCGGCCGTCAGCCTCGGCTCCACCGGCGCCCACCTTGCTCCGCTGCGTCAGCCTGCGAAGCATTTTCCGGTAGGGCCGCGGCTCTGGCCACAGCTCCCACGCCAGAAGAGCGAGGATGGAAAGCCGCGCCTCGGTGGAAAGCCCTTTGGCAGCCGCTCGCGTGGCCCCACAGCCCGTGGGGCTGCGGGCTTTGCGGCGGCCATCAGCCTCGGCGCCACCGGCGCCCACGTGCGGCCGCCGCGCCAGCCTGCGAAGCAATTTCCGGTAGGGCCGCGGCTCTCCCCACAGCTCCCACACCCGAAGAGCCAGGAGGGAAAGCCGTGCCTCGTTGGAAAGCTCTTTGGCAGCCGCTCGCGTGGCCGCACATACCATGGGGCTGCGGGCTTTGCGGCGGCCGTCAGCCTCGGCGCCAACGGCGCCCATATTGCGCCGCCGCGCCAGCCTGCGAAGCATTTTCCGGTAGGGCCGCGGCTCTGGCCACAGCTCCCACGCCCGAAGACCAAGAATGGAAAGCCGTGCCGCATTGGAAAACTCTTTGGCAGCCGCTCGCGTGGCCCCACAGCCCGTGGGGCTGCGGGCTTTGCGGCGGACGTCAGCCTTGGCGCCACCGGCGCCCACGTGGCGCCGCCGTGCCAGCCTGCGAAGCATTTTCCGGTAGGGCCGCGGCTCTGGCCACAGCTCCCACGCCCGAAGAGCCAGGAGGGAAAGCCGTGCCTCGTTGGAAAGCTCTTTGGCAGCCGCTCGCGTGGCCCCACAGACCATGGGGCTGCGGGCTTTGCGGCGGCCGTCAGCCTCGGCGCCACCGGCGCCCACCTTGCTCCGCTGCGTCAGCCTGCGAAGCATTTTCCGGTAGGGCCGCGGCTCTGGCCACAGCTCCCACGCCCGAAGAGCCAGGAGGGAAAGCCGTGCCTCGTTGGAAAGCTCTTTGGCAGCCGCTCGCGTGGCACCACAGCCCGTGGGGCTGCGGGCTTTGCGGCGGCCGTCAGCCTTGGCACCACCGGCGCCCACGTGGCGCCGCCGCGCCAGCCTGCGAAGCATTTTCCGGTAGGACCGCGGCTCTGACCACAGCTCCCACGCCCAAAGATCCAGGAGGGAAAGCCGTGCGTCGTTGGAAATCTCTTTGGAAGCCGCTCGCGTGGCCCCACAGCCCGTGGGGCTGCGGGCTTTGCAGCGGCCGTCAGCCTCGGCTCCAACGGCGCCCACCTTGCTCCGCTGCGTCAGCCTGCGAAGCATTTTCCGGTAGGGCCACGGCTCTGGCCACAGCTCCCACGCCCGAAGAGCGAGGTTGGAAAGCCGCGCCTCGGTGGAAAGCCCTTTGGCAGCCGCTCGCGTGGCCCCACAGCCCGTGGGGCTGCGCGCTTTGCGGCGGCCGTCAGCCTCGGCGCCACCGGCGCCCACCTGGCGCCGCCGCGCCAGCCTGCGAAGCATTTTCCGGTAGGGCCGCGGCTCTCGCCACAGCTCCCACACCCGAAGAGCCAGGAGGGAAAGCCGTGCCTCGTTGGAAAGCTCTTTGGCAGCCGCTCGCGTGGCCCCACAGACCATGGGGCTGCGGGCTTTGCGGCTGCCGTCAGCCTCGGCGCCACCGGCGCCCATTTTGCGCCGCCGTGCCAGCCTGCGAAGCATTTTCCGGTAGGGCCGCGGCTCTGGCCACAGCTCCCACGCCCGAAGAGTGAGGATGGAAAGCCGCGCCTCGTTGGAAAGCCCTTTGGCAGCCGCTCACGTGGCCCCACAGCCCGTGGGGCTGCGGGCTTTGCGGCGGCCGTCAGCCTCGGCGCCACCGGCGCCGACCTGGCGCCGCCGCGCCAGCCTGCAAAGCATTTTCCGGTAGGGCCGCGGCTCTGGCCACAGCTCCCACGCCCGAAGAGCCAGGAGGGAAAGCCATGCCTCGTTGGAAAGCTCTTTGGCAGCCGCTCGCGTGGCCCCACAGCCCGTGGGGCTGCGGGCTTTGCGGCGGCCGTCAGCCTCGGCGCCACCGGCGCCCACCTTGCTACGCTGTTTCAGCCTGCGAAGCATTTTCCGGTAGGGGCGCGGCTCTGGCCACAGCTCCCACGCCCGAAGAGCGAGGATGGAAAGCCGCGCCTCGTTGGAAAGCCCTTTGGCAGCCGCTCGCGTGGCCCCACAGCCCGTGGGGCTGCGGGCTTTGCGGCGGCCGTCAGCCTCAGCGCCACCGGCGCCCACCTGGCGCCGCCGCGCCAGCCTGCGAAGCATTTTCCGGTAGGGCCGCGGCTCTGACCACAGCTCCCACGCCCGAAGAGCCAGGAGGGAAAGCCATGCCTCGTTGGAAAGCTCTTTGGCAGCCGCTCGCGTGGCCCCACAGCCCGTGGGGCTGCGGGCTTTCCGGCGGCTGTCAGCCTCGGCGTCACCGGCGCCCACCTGGCGCCGCCGCGCCAGCCTGCGAAGCATTTTCCGGTAGGGCCGCGGCTCTGGCCACAGCTCCCACGCCCGAAGACCAAGGATGGAAAGCCGTGCCTCGTTGGAAAGCACTTTGGCAGCCGCTCGCATGGCCCCACAGCCCGTGGGGCTGCGGGCTTTGCGGCGGCCGTCAGCCTCGGCGCCACCGGCGCCCACGTGGCGCCGCCGCGCCAGCCTACGAAGCATTTTTCGGGTAGGGCCGCGGCTCTGGCCACAGCTCCCACGCCCGAAGAGCCAGGAGGGAAAGCCGTGCCTCGTTGGAAAGCTCTTTGGCAGCCGCTCGCGTGGCCCCACAGCCCGTGGGGCTGCGGGCTTTGCGGCGGCCGTCAGCCTCAGCGCCACCGGCGCCCACCTGGCGCCGCCGCGCCAGCCTGCGAAGCATTTTCCGGTAGGACCGCGGCTCTGACCACAGCTCCCTAGCCCAAAGAGCCAGGAGGGAAAGCCGTGCCTCGTTGGAAATCTCTTTGTCAGCCGCTCGCGTGGCCCCACAGCCCGTGGGGCTGCAGGCTTTGCGGCGGCCGTCAGCCTCGGCGCCACTGACGCCCACGTGGCGCCGCCGCGCCAGACTGCGAAGCATTTTCCGGTAGGGCCGCGGCTCTGACCACAGCTCCCACTCCCAAAGAGACAGGAGGGAAAGCCGTGCCTCGTTGGAAAGCTCTTTGGCAGCCGCTCGCGTGGCCCCACAGCCCGTGGGGCTGCGGGCTTTGCGGCGGCTGTCAGCCTCGGCGTCACCGGCGCCCACCTGGCGCCGCTGCGCCAGCCTGCGAAGCATTTTCCGGTAGGGCCGCGGCTCTGGCCACAGCTCCCACGCCCGAAGAGCAAGGATGGAAAGCCGTGCCTCGTTGGAAAGCACTTTGGCAGCCGCTCGCATGGCCCCACAGCCCGTGGGGCTGCGGGCTTTGCGGCGGCCGTCAGCCTCGGCGACACCGGCGCCCACTTGGCGCCGCCGCGCCAGCCTACGAAGCATTTTTCGGGTAGGGCCGCGGCTCTGGCCACAGCTCCCACGCCCGAAGAGCCAGGAGGGAAAGCCGTGCCTCGTTGGAAAGCTCTTTGGCAGCCGCTCGCGTGGCCCCACAGCCCGTGGGGCTGCGGGCTTTGCGTCGGCCGTCAGCCTCAGCGCCACCGGCGCTCACCTTGCTCTGCTGCGTCAGCCTGCGAAGCATTTTCTGGTAGGGCCACGGCTCTGGCCACAGCTCCCACGCCTGAAGAGCAAGGATGGGAAGCCGTGCCTCGTTGGAAAGCTCTTTGGCAGCCGCTCGCGTGGCCCCACAGCCCGTGGGGCTGCGGGCTTTGCGGCGGACGTCAGCCTTGGCGCCACCGGCGCCCACGTGGCGCCGCCGTGCCAGCCTGCGAAGCATTTTCCGGTAGGGCCGCAGCTCTGGCCACAGCTCCCACACCCGAAGAGCCAGGAGGGAAAGCGTGCCTCGTTGGAAAGCTCTTTGGCAGCCGCTCGCGTGGCCCCACAGACCATGGGGCTGCGGGCTTTGCGGCGGCCGTCAGCCTCGGCGCCACCGGCGCCCACCTTGCTCCGCTGCGACAGCCTGCGAAGCATTTTCCGGTAGGGCCGCGGCTCTGGCCACAGCTCCCACGTCCGAAGAGCCAGGAGGGAAAGCCGTGCCTCGTTGGAAAGCTCTTTGGCAGCCGCTCGCGTGGCCCCACAGCCCGTGGGGCTGCGGGCTTTGCGGCGGCCGTCAGCCTCGGCACCACCGGCGCCCACGTGGCGCTGCCGCGCCAGCCTGCGAAGCATTTTCCGGTAGGGCCGCGGCTCTGGCCACAGCTCCCACGCCTGAAGAGCGAGGATGGAAAGCCGCGCCTCGTTGGAAAGCCCTTTGGCAGCCGCTCGCGTGGCCCCACAGCCCGTGGGGCTGCGGGCTTTGCCGCGGCCGTCAGCATCGGCGCCACCGGCGCCCACCTGGCGCCGCCGCGCCAGTCTGCGAAGCATTTTCCGGTAGGGCCGCGGCTCTGGCCACAGCTCCCACGCCCGAAGAGCCAGGAGGGAAAGCCATGCCTCGTTGGAAAGCTCTTTGGCAGCCGCTCGCGTGGCCCCACAGCCCGTGGGGCTGCGGGCTTTGCGGCGGCCGTCAGCCTCGGCGCCACCGGCGACCACCTTGCTCCGCTGCGTCAGCCTGCGAAGCATTTTCCGGTAGGGCCGCGGCTCTGGCCACAGCTCCGACGCCTGAAGAGCGAGGATGGAAAGCCGCGCCTCGTTGGAAAGCACTTTGGCAGCCGCTCGCATGGCCCCACAGCCCGTGGGGCTGCGGGCTTTGCGGCCGCCGTCAGCCTCGGCGACACCGGCGCCCACGTGGCGCCGCCGCGCCTGCCTAAGAAGCATTTTTCGGGTAGGGCCGCGGCTCTGGCCACAGCTCCCACGCCCGAAGAGCCAGGAGGGAAAGCCGTGCCTCGTTGGAAATCTCTTTGGCAGCCACTCGCGTGGCCCCACATCCCGTGGGGCTGCGGGATTTGCGGCGGCCGTCAGCCTCAGCGCCACCGGCGCCCACCTTGCTCTGCTGCGTCAGCCTGCGAAGCATTTTCTGGTAGGGCCACGGCTCTGGCCACAGCTCCCACGCCCGAAGAGCAAAGATGGAAAGCCGTGCCTCGTTGGAAAGCTCTTTGGCAGCCGCTCGCGTGGCCCCACAGCCCGTGGGGCTGCGGGCTTTGCGGCGGCTCTCAGCCTCGGAGCCACCAGCGCCCACGTGACGCCGCCGCACCAGCCTGCGAAGCATTTTCCGGTAGGGCCGCGGCTCTGGCCACAGCTCTTACGCCCGAAGAGCCAGGAGGGAAAGCCGTGCCTCGTTGGAAATCTCTTTGGCAGCCGCTCGCGTGGCCCCACAGCCCGTGGGGCTGCGGGCTTTACGGCGGCCGTCAGCCTCGGCGACACCGGCGCCCACGTGGCGCCGCCGCGCCAGCCTGCGAAGCATTTTCCGGTAGCGCCTCGCCTCTGGCCACAGCTCCCATGCCCGAAGAGCCAGGATGGAAAGCCGTGCCTCGTTGGAAAGCTCTTTGGCAGCCGCTCGCGTGGCCCCACAGCCCGTGGGGCTGCGGGCTTTGCAGCGGCCGTCAGCCTCGGCTCCAACGGCGCCCACCTTGCTCCGCTGCGTCAGCCTGCGAAGCATTTTCCGGTAGGGCCACGGCTCTGGCCACAGCTCCGACGCCCGAAGAGCGAGGTTGGAAAGCCGCGCCTCGGTGGAAAGCCCTTTGGCAGCCGCTCGCGCGGCCCCACAGCCCGTGGGGCTGCGCGCTTTGCGGCGGCCGTCAGCCTCGGCGCCACCGGCGCCCACCTGGCGCCGCCGCGCCAGCCTGCGAAGCATTTTCCGGTAGGGCCGCGGCTCTCGCCACAGCTCCCACGCCCGAAGAGCGAGGATGGAAAGCCGCGCCTCGTTGGAAAGCCCTTTGGCAGCCGCTCGCGTGGCCCCACAGCCCGTGGGGCTGCGGGCTTTGCGGCAGCCGTCAGCCTCAGCGCCACCGGCGCCCACCTGGCGCCGCCGCGCCAGCCTGCGAAGCATTTTCCGGTAGGGCCGCGGCTCTGACCACAGCTCCCACGCCCGAAGAGCCAGGAGGGAAAGCCATGCCTCGTTGGAAAGCACTTTGGCAGCCGCTCGCATGGCCCCACAGCCCGTGGGGCTGCGGGCTTTGCGGCGGCCGTCAGCCTCGGCGACACCGGCGCCCACGTGGCGCCGCCGCGCCAGCCTACGAAGCATTTTTCGGGTAGGGCCGCGGCTCTGGCCACAGCTCCCACGCCCGAAGAGCCAGGAGGGAAAGCCGTGCCTCGTTGGAAAGCTCTTTGGCAGCCGCTCGCGTGGCCCCACAGCCCGTGGGGCTGCGGGCTTTGCGGCGGCCGTCAGCCTCAGCGCCACCGGCGCCCACCTGGCGCCGCCGCGCCAGCCTGCGAAGCATTTTCCGGTAGGGCCGCGGCTCTGGCCACAGCTCCCACGCCCGAAGAGCCAGGAGGGAAAGCCATGCCTCGTTGGAAAGCTCTTTGGCAGCCGCTCGCGTGGCCCCACAGCCCGTGGGGCTGCGGGCTTTGCGGCGGCCGTCAGCCTCGGCGCCACCGGTGACCACCTTGCTCCGCTGCGTCAGCCTGCGAAGCATTTTCCGGTAGGGCCGCGGCTCTGGCCACAGCTCCGACGCCCGAAGAGTGAGGATGGAAAGCCGCGCCTCGTTGGAAAGCACTTTGGCAGCCGCTCGCATGGCCCCACAGCCCGTGGGGCTGCGGGCTTTGCGGCCGCCGTCAGCCTCGGCGACACCGGCGCCCACGTGGCGCCGCCGCGCCTGCCTAAGAAGCATTTTTCGGGTAGGGCCGCGGCTCTGGCCACAGCTCCCACGCCCGAAGAGCCAGGAGGGAAAGCCGTGCCTCGTTGGAAATCTCTTTGGCAGCCACTCGCGTGGCCCCACAGCCCGTGGGGCTGCGGGCTTTGCGGCGGCCGTCAGCCTCAGCGCCACCGGCGCCCACCTTGCTCTGCTGCGTCAGCCTGCGAAGCATTTTCTGGTAGGGCCACGGCTCTGGCCACAGCTCCCACGCCCAAAGAGCAAGGATGGAAAGCCGTGCCTCATTGGAAAGCTCTTTGGCAGCCGCTCGCGTGGCCCCACAGCCTGTGGGGCTGCGGGCTTTGCGGCGGCTCTCAGCCTCGGAGCCACCAGCGCCCACGTGACGCCGCCGCACCAGCCTGCGAAGCATTTTCCGGTAGGGCCGCGGCTCTGGCCACAGCTCTTACGCCCGAAGAGCCAGGAGGGAAAGCCGTGCCTCGTTGGAAATCTCTTTGGCAGCCGCTCGCGTGGCCCCACAGCCCGTGGGGCTGCGGGCTTTGCGGCGGCTATCAGCCTCGGCGCCACCGACGCCCACGTGGCGCCGCCGCGCCAGCCTGCGAAGCATTTTCCGGTAGGGCCGCGGCTCTGACCACAGCTCCCACGCCCAAAGAGCCAGGAGGGAAAGCCGTGCGTCGTTGGAAATCTCTTTGTCAGCCGCTCGCGTGGCCCCACAGCCCGTGGGGCTGCGGGCTTTGCAGCGGCCGTCAGCCTCGGCTCCACCGGCGCCCACCTTGCTCCGCTGCGTCAGCCTGTGAAGCATTTTCCGGTAGGGCCGCGGCTCTGGCCACAGCTCCCACGCCCGAAGAGCGAGGATGGAAAGCCGCGCCTCGGTGGAAAGCCCTTTGGCAGCCGCTCGCGTGGCCCCACAGCCCGTGGGGCTGCGGGCTTTGCGGCGGCCATCAGCCTCGGCGCCACCGGCGCCCACGTGCGGCCGCCGCGCCAGCCTGCGAAGCATTTTCCGGTAGGGCCGCGGCTCTCCCCACAGCTCCCACACCCGAAGAGCCAGGAGGGAAAGCCGTGCCTCGTTGGAAAGCTCTTTGGCAGCCGCTCGCGTGGCCCCACATACCATGGGGCTGCGGGCTTTGCGGCGGCCGTCAGCCTCGGCGCCACCGGCGCCCACCTTGCTCCGCTGCGTCAGCCTGCGAAGCATTTTCCGGTAGGGCCGCGGCTCTGGCCACAGCTCCCACGCCCGAAGAGCCAGGAGGGAAAGCCGTGCCTCGTTGGAAAGCTCTTTGGCAGCCGCTCGCGTGGCCCCACAGCCCGTGGGGCTGCGGGCTTTGCGGCGGCCGTCAGCCTCGGCACCACCGGCGCCCACGTGGCGCTGCCGCGCCAGCCTGCGAAGCATTTTCCGGTAGGGCCGCGGCTCTGGCCACAGCTCCCACGCCTGAAGAGCGAGGATGGAAAGCCGCGCCTCGTTGGAAAGCCCTTTGGCAGCCGCTCGCGTGGCCCCACAGCCCGTGGGGCTGCGGACTTTGCCGCGGCCGTCAGCATCGGCGCCACCGGCGCCCACCTGGCGCCGCCGCGCCAGCCTGCGAAGCATTTTCCGGTAGGGCCGCGGCTCTGGCCACAGCTCCCACGCCCGAAGAGCCAGGAGGGAAAGCCATGCCTCGTTGGAAAGCTCTTTGGCAGCCGCTCGCGTGGCCCCACAGCCCGTGGGGCTGCGGGCTTTGCGGCGGCCGTCAGCCTCGGCGCCACCGGTGACCACCTTGCTCCGCTGCGTCAGCCTGCGAAGCATTTTCCGGTAGGGCCGCGGCTCTGGCCACAGCTCCGACGCCCGAAGAGCGAGGATGGAAAGCCGCGCCTCGTTGGAAAGCACTTTGGCAGCCGCTCGCATGGCCCCACAGCCCGTGGGGCTGCGGGCTTTGCGGCCGCCGTCAGCCTCGGCGACACCGGCGCCCACGTGGCGCCGCCGCGCCTGCCTAAGAAGCATTTTTCGGGTAGGGCCGCGGCTCTGGCCACAGCTCCCACGCCCGAAGAGCCAGGAGGGAAAGCCGTGCCTCGTTGGAAATCTCTTTGGCAGCCGCTCGCGTGGCCCCACAGCCCGTGGGGCTGCGGGCTTTGCGGCGGCTATCAGCCTCGGCGCCACCGACGCCCACGTGGCGCCGCCGCGCCAGCCTGCGAAGCATTTTCCGGTAGGGCCGCGGCTCTGACCACAGCTCCCACGCCCAAAGAGCCAGGAGGGAAAGCCGTGCGTCGTTGGAAATCTCTTTGTCAGCCGCTCGCGTGGCCCCACAGCCCGTGGGGCTGCGGGCTTTGCAGCGGCCGTCAGCCTCGGCTCCACCGGCGCCCACCTTGCTCCGCTGCGTCAGCCTGCGAAGCATTTTCCGGTAGGGCCGCGGCTCTGGCCACAGCTCCCACGCCCGAAGAGCGAGGATGGAAAGCCGCGCCTCGGTGGAAAGCCCTTTGGCAGCCGCTCGCGTGGCCCCACAGCCCGTGGGGCTGCGGGCTTTGCGGCGGCCATCAGCCTCGGCGCCACCGGCGCCCACGTGCGGCCGCCGCGCCAGCCTGCGAACCATTTTCCGGTAGGGCCACGGCTCTGGCCACAGCTCCCACGCCCGAAGAGCCAGGAGGGAAAGCCGTGCCTCGTTGGAAAGCTCTTTGGCAGCCGCTCGCGTGGCCCCACATACCATGGGGCTGCGGGCTTTGCGGCGGCCGTCAGCCTCGGCGCCAACGGCGCCCATTTTGCGCCGCCGCGCCAGCCTGCGAAGCATTTTCGGGTAGGGCCGCGGCTCTGGCCACAGCTCCCACGCCCGAAGACCAAGAATGGAAAGCCGTGCCGCATTGGAAAACTCTTTGGCAGCCGCTCGCGTGGCCCCACAGCCCGTGGGGCTGCGGGCTTTGCGGCGGACGTCAGCCTTGGCGCCACCGGCGCCCACGTGGCGCCGCCGTGCCAGCCTGCGAAGCATTTTCCGGTAGGGCCGCGGCTCTGGCCACAGCTCCCACGCCCGAACAGCCAGGAGGGAAAGCCGTGCCTCGTTGGAAAGCTCTTTGGCAGCCGCTCGCGTGGCCCCACAGACCATGGGGCTGCGGGCTTTGCGGCGGCCGTCAGCCTCGGCGCCACCGGCGCCCACCTTGCTCCGCTGCGTCAGCCTGCGAAGCATTTTCCGGTAGGGCCGCGGCTCTGGCCACAGCTCCCACGCCCGAAGACCAAGGAGGGAAAGCCGTGCCTCGTTGGAAAGCTCTTTGGCAGCCGCTCGCGTGGCCCCACAGCCCGTGGGGCTGCGGGCTTTGCGGCGGCCGTCAGCCTTGGCACCACCGGCGCCCACGTGGCGCCGCCGCGCCTGCCTAAGAAGCATTTTTCGGGTAGGGCCGCGGCTCTGGCCACAGCTCCCACGCCCGAAGAGCCAGGAGGGAAAGCCGTGCCTCGTTGGAAATCTCTTTGGCAGCCACTCGCGTGGCCCCACAGCCCGTGGGGCTGCGGGCTTTGCGGCGGCCGTCAGCCTCAGCGCCACCGGCGCCCACCTTGCTCTGCTGCGTCAGCCTGCGAAGCATTTTCTGGTAGGGCCACGGCTCTGGCCACAGCTCCCACGCCCGAAGAGCCAGGATGGAAAGCCGTGCCTCATTGGAAAGCTCTTTGGCAGCCGCTCGCGTGGCCCACAGCCCGTGGGGCTGCGGGCTTTGCGGCGGCTCTCAGCCTCGGAGCCACCAGCGCCCACGTGACGCCGCCGCACCAGCCTGCGAAGCATTTTCCGGTAGGGCCGCGGCTCTGGCCACAGCTCTTACGCCCGAAGAGCCAGGAGGGAAAGCCGTGCCTCGTTGGAAATCTCTTTGGCAGCCGCTCGCGTGGCCCCGCAGCCCGTGGGGCTGCGGGCTTTGCGGCGGCTATCAGCCTCGGCGACACCGGCGCCCACGTGGCGCCGCCGCGCCAGCCTGCGAAGCATTTTCCGGTAGGGCCGCGGCTCTGGCCACAGCTCCCACGCCCGAAGAGCGAGGATGGAAAGCCGCGCCTCGTTGGAAAGCCCTTTGGCAGCCGCTCGCGTGGCCCCACAGCCCGTGGGGCTGCGGGCTTTGCAGCGGCCGTCAGCCTCGGCTCCACCGACGCCCACCTTGCTCCGCTGCGTCAGCCTGCGAAGCATTTTCCGGTAGGGCCGCGGCTCTGGCCACAGCTCCCACGCCCGAAGAGCGAGGATGGAAAGCCGCGCCTCGTTGGAAAGCCCTTTGGCAGCCGCTCGCGTGGCCCCACAGCCCGTGGGGCTGCGGGCTTTGCGGCGGCCGTCAGCCTCGGCGCCACCGACGCCCACGTGGCGCCGCCGCGCCAGCCTGCGAAGCATTTTCCGGTAGGACCGCGGCTCTGACCACAGCTCCCACGCCCAGAGAGCCAGGAGGGAAAGCCGTGCGTCGTTGGAAATCTCTTTGTCAGCCGCTCGCGTGGCCCCACAGCCCGTGGGGCTGCGGGCTTTGCGGCGGCCGTCAGCCTCGGCTCCACCGGCGCCCACCTTGCTCCGCTGCGTCAGCCTGCGAAGCATTTTCCGGTAGGGCCGCGGCTCTGGCCACAGCTCCCACGCCAGAAGAGCGAGGATGGAAAGCCGCGCCTCGGTGGAAAGCCCTTTGGCAGCCGCTCGCGTGGCCCCACAGCCCGTGGGGCTGCGGGCTTTGCGGCGGCCATCAGCCTCGGCGCCACCGGCGCCCACGTGCGGCCGCCGCGCCAGCCTGCGAAGCAATTTCCGGTAGGGCCGCGGCTCTCCCCACAGCTCCCACACCCGAAGAGCCAGGAGGGAAAGCCGTGCCTCGTTGGAAAGCTCTTTGGCAGCCGCTCGCGTGGCCGCACATACCATGGGGCTGCGGGCTTTGCGGCGGCCGTCAGCCTCGGCGCCAACGGCGCCCATATTGCGCCGCCGCGCCAGCCTGCGAAGCATTTTCCGGTAGGGCCGCGGCTCTGGCCACAGCTCCCACGCCCGAAGACCAAGAATGGAAAGCCGTGCCGCATTGGAAAACTCTTTGGCAGCCGCTCGCGTGGCCCCACAGCCCGTGGGGCTGCGGGCTTTGCGGCGGACGTCAGCCTTGGCGCCACCGGCGCCCACGTGGCGCCGCCGTGCCAGCCTGCGAAGCATTTTCCGGTAGGGCCGCGGCTCTGGCCACAGCTCCCACGCCCGAAGAGCCAGGAGGGAAAGCCGTGCCTCGTTGGAAAGCTCTTTGGCAGCCGCTCGCGTGGCCCCACAGACCATGGGGCTGCGGGCTTTGCGGCGGCCGTCAGCCTCGGCGCCACCGGCGCCCACCTTGCTCCGCTGCGTCAGCCTGCGCAGCATTTTCCGGTAGGGCCGCGGCTCTGGCCACAGCTCCCACGCCCGAAGAGCCAGGAGGGAAAGCCGTGCCTCGTTGGAAAGCTCTTTGGCAGCCGCTCGCGTGGCACCACAGCCCGTGGGGCTGCGGGCTTTGCGGCGGCCGTCAGCCTTGGCACCACCGGCGCCCACGTGGCGCCGCCGCGCCAGCCTGCGAAGCATTTTCCGGTAGGACCGCGGCTCTGACCACAGCTCCCACGCCCAAAGATCCAGGAGGGAAAGCCGTGCGTCGTTGGAAATCTCTTTGGAAGCCGCTCGCGTGGCCCCACAGCCCGTGGGGCTGCGGGCTTTGCAGCGGCCGTCAGCCTCGGCTCCAACGGCGCCCACCTTGCTCCGCTGCGTCAGCCTGCGAAGCATTTTCCGGTAGGGCCACGGCTCTGGCCACAGCTCCCACGCCCGAAGAGCGAGGTTGGAAAGCCGCGCCTCGGTGGAAAGCCCTTTGGCAGCCACTCGCGTGGCCCCACAGCCCGTGGGGCTGCGCGCTTTGCGGCGGCCGTCAGCCTCGGCGCCACCGGCGCCCACCTGGCGCCGCCGCGCCAGCCTGCGAAGCATTTTCCGGTAGGGCCGCGGCTCTCGCCACAGCTCCCACACCCGAAGAGCCAGGAGGGAAAGCCGTGCCTCGTTGGAAAGCTCTTTGGCAGCCGCTCGCGTGGCCCCACAGACCATGGGGCTGCGGGCTTTGCGGCTGCCGTCAGCCTCGGCGCCACCGGCGCCCATTTTGCGCCGCCGTGCCAGCCTGCGAAGCATTTTCCGGTAGGGCCGCGGCTCTGGCCACAGCTCCCACGCCCGAAGAGTGAGGATGGAAAGCCGCGCCTCGTTGGAAAGCCCTTTGGCAGCCGCTCACGTGGCCCCACAGCCCGTGGGGCTGCGGGCTTTGCGGCGGCCGTCAGCCTCGGCGCCACCGGCGCCGACCTGGCGCCGCCGCGCCAGCCTGCAAAGCATTTTCCGGTAGGGCCGCGGCTCTGGCCACAGCTCCCACGCCCGAAGAGCCAGGAGGGAAAGCCATGCCTCGTTGGAAAGCTCTTTGGCAGCCGCTCGCGTGGCCCCACAGCCCGTGGGGCTGCGGGCTTTGCGGCGGCCGTCAGCCTCGGCGCCACCGGCGCCCACCTTGCTACGCTGTTTCAGCCTGCGAAGCATTTTCCGGTAGGGGCGCGGCTCTGGCCACAGCTCCCACGCCCGAAGAGCGAGGATGGAAAGCCGCGCCTCGTTGGAAAGCCCTTTGGCAGCCGCTCGCGTGGCCCCACAGCCCGTGGGGCTGCGGGCTTTGCGGCGGCCGTCAGCCTCAGCGCCACCGGCGCCCACCTGGCGCCGCCGCGCCAGCCTGCGAAGCATTTTCCGGTAGGGCCGCGGCTCTGACCACAGCTCCCACGCCCGAAGAGCCAGGAGGGAAAGCCATGCCTCGTTGGAAAGCTCTTTGGCAGCCGCTCGCGTGGCCCCACAGCCCGTGGGGCTGCGGGCTTTCCGGCGGCTGTCAGCCTCGGCGTCACCGGCGCCCACCTGGCGCCGCCGCGCCAGCCTGCGAAGCATTTTCCGGTAGGGCCGCGGCTCTGGCCACAGCTACCACGCCCGAAGACCAAGGATGGAAAGCCGTGCCTCGTTGGAAAGCACTTTGGCAGCCGCTCGCATGGCCCCACAGCCCGTGGGGCTGCGGGCTTTGCGGCGGCCGTCAGCCTCGGCGACACCGGCGCCCACGTGGCGCCGCCGCGCCAGCCTACGCAGCATTTTTCGGGTAGGGCCGCGGCTCTGGCCACAGCTCCCACGCCCGAAGAGCCAGGAGGGAAAGCCGTGCCTCGTTGGAAAGCTCTTTGGCAGCCGCTCGCGTGGCCCCACAGCCCGTGGGGCTGCGGGCTTTGCGGCGGCCGTCAGCCTCAGCGCCACCGGCGCCCACCTGGCGCCGCCGCGCCAGCCTGCGAAGCATTTTCCGGTAGGACCGCGGCTCTGACCACAGCTCCCTAGCCCAAAGAGCCAGGAGGGAAAGCCGTGCCTCGTTGGAAATCTCTTTGTCAGCCGCTCGCGTGGCCCCACAGCCCGTGGGGCTGCAGGCTTTGCGGCGGCCGTCAGCCTCGGCGCCACTGACGCCCACGTGGCGCCGCCGCGCCAGACTGCGAAGCATTTTCCGGTAGGGCCGCGGCTCTGACCACAGCTCCCACTCCCAAAGAGACAGGAGGGAAAGCCGTGCCTCGTTGGAAAGCTCTTTGGCAGCCGCTCGCGTGGCCCCACAGCCCGTGGGGCTGCGGGCTTTGCGGCGGCTGTCAGCCTCGGCGTCACCGGCGCCCACCTGGCGCCGCTGCGCCAGCCTGCGAAGCATTTTCCGGTAGGGCCGCGGCTCTGGCCACAGCTCCCACGCCCGAAGAGCAAGGATGGAAAGCCGTGCCTCGTTGGAAAGCACTTTGGCAGCCGCTCGCATGGCCCCACAGCCCGTGGGGCTGCGGGCTTTGCGGCGGCCGTCAGCCTCGGCGACACCGGCGCCCACTTGGCGCCGCCGCGCCAGCCTACGAAGCATTTTTCGGGTAGGGCCGCGGCTCTGGCCACAGCTCCCACGCCCGAAGAGCCAGGAGGGAAAGCCGTGCCTCGTTGGAAAGCTCTTTGGCAGCCGCTCGCGTGGCCCCACAGCCCGTGGGGCTGCGGGCTTTGCGTCGGCCGTCAGCCTCAGCGCCACCGGCGCTCACCTTGCTCTGCTGCGTCAGCCTGCGAAGCATTTTCTGGTAGGGCCACGGCTCTGGCCACAGCTCCCACGCCTGAAGAGCAAGGATGGGAAGCCGTGCCTCGTTGGAAAGCTCTTTGGCAGCCGCTCGCGTGGCCCCACAGCCCGTGGGGCTGCGGGCTTTGCGGCGGACGTCAGCCTTGGCGCCACCGGCGCCCACGTGGCGCCGCCGTGCCAGCCTGCGAAGCATTTTCCGGTAGGGCCGCAGCTCTGGCCACAGCTCCCACACCCGAAGAGCCAGGAGGGAAAGCGTGCCTCGTTGGAAAGCTCTTTGGCAGCCGCTCGCGTGGCCCCAAAGACCATGGGGCTGCGGGCTTTGCGGCGGCCGTCAGCCTCGGCGCCACCGGCGCCCACCTTGCTCCGCTGCGACAGCCTGCGAAGCATTTTCCGGTAGGGCCGCGGCTCTGGCCACAGCTCCCACGCCCGAAGAGCCAGGAGGGAAAGCCGTGCCTCGTTGGAAAGCTCTTTGGCAGCCGCTCGCGTGGCCCCACAGCCCGTGGGGCTGCGGGCTTTGCGGCGGCCGTCAGCCTCGGCACCACCGGCGCCCACGTGGCGCTGCCGCGCCAGCCTGCGAAGCATTTTCCGGTAGGGCCGCGGCTCTGGCCACAGCTCCCACGCCTGAAGAGCGAGGATGGAAAGCCGCGCCTCGTTGGAAAGCCCTTTGGCAGCCGCTCGCGTGGCCCCACAGCCCGTGGGGCTGCGGGCTTTGCCGCGGCCGTCAGCATCGGCGCCACCGGCGCCCACCTGGCGCCGCCGCGCCAGTCTGCGAAGCATTTTCCGGTAGGGCCGCGGCTCTGGCCACAGCTCCCACGCCCGAAGAGCCAGGAGGGAAAGCCATGCCTCGTTGGAAAGCTCTTTGGCAGCCGCTCGCGTGGCCCCACATACCATGGGGCTGCGGGCTTTGCGGCGGCCGTCAGCCTCGGCGCCAACGGCGCCCATTTTGCGCCGCCGCGCCAGCCTGCGAAGCATTTTCCGGTAGGGCCGCGGCTCTGGCCACAGCTCCCACGCCCGAAGACCAAGAATGGAAAGCCGTGCCGCATTGGAAAACTCTTTGGCAGCCGCTCGCGTGGCCCCACAGCCCGTGGGGCTGCGTGCTTTGCGGCGGCCGTCAGCCTCGGCGCCAACGGCGCCCATTTTGCGCCGCCGTGCCAGCCTGCGAAGCATTTTCCGGTAGGGCCGCGGCTCTGGCCACAGCTCCCACGCCCGAAGAGCCAGGAGGGAAAGCCGTGCCTCGTTGGAAAGCTCTTTGGCAGCCGCTCGCGTGGCCCCACAGACCGTGGGGCTGCGGGCTTTGCGGCGGCCGTCAGCCTCGGCGCCACCGGCGCCCACCTTGCTCCGCTGCGTCAGCCTGCGAAGCATTTTCCGGTAGGGCCGCGGCTCTGGCCACAGCTCCCACGCCCGAAGAGCCAGGAGGGAAAGCCGTGCCTCGTTGGAAAGCTCTTTGGCAGCCGCTCGCGTGGCCCCACAGCCCGTGGGGCTGCGGGCTTTGCGGCGGCCGTCAGCCTTGGCGCCACCGGCGCCCACGAGGCACCGCCGTGCCAGCCTGCGAAGCATTTTCCGGTAGGGCCGCGGCTCTGGCCACAGCTCCCACACCCGAAGAGCCAGGAGGGAAAGCCGTGCCTCGTTGGAAAGCTCTTTGGCAGCCGCTCGCGTGGCCCCACAGACCATGGGGCTGCGGGCTTTGCGGCGGCCGTCAGCCTCGGCGCCACCGGCGCCAACCTTGCTCCGCTGCGTCAGCCTGCGAAGCATTTTCCGGTAGGGCCGCGGCTCTGGCCACAGCTCCCACGCCCGAAGAGCCAGGAGGGAAAGCCGTGCCTCGTTGGAAAGCTCTTTGGCAGCCGCTCGCGTGGCCCCACAGCTCGTGGGGCTGCGGGCTTTGCGTCGGCCGTCAGCCTCAGCGACACCGGCGCCCACGTGGCGCCGCCGCGCCAGCCTACGAAGCATTTTTCGGGTAGGGCCGCGGCTCTGGCCACAGCTCCCACGCCCGAAGAGCCAGGAGGGAAAGCCGTGCCTCGTTGGAAAGCTCTTTGGCAGTTGCTCGCGTGGCCCCACAGCCCGTGGGGCTGCGGGCTTTGCGGCGGCCGTCAGCCTCAGCGCCACCGGCGCCCACCTGTCGCCGCCGCGCCAGCCTGCGAAGCATTTTCCGGTAGGACCGCGGCTCTGACCACAGCTCCCACACCCAAAGAGCCAGGAGGGAAAGCCGTGCCTCGTTGGAAATCTCTTTGGCAGCCGCTCGCGTGGCCCCACAGCCCGTGGGGCTGCGGGCTTTGCGGCGGCCGTCAGCCTCGGCGCCACCGACGCCCATGAGGCGCCGCCGCGCCAGCCTGCAAAGCATTTTCCGGTAGGGCCGCGGCTCTGGCCACAGCTCCCACACCCGAAGAGCCAGGAGGGAAAGCCTTGCCTCGTTGGAAAGCTCTTTGGCAGCCGCTCGTGTGGCCCCACAGACCATGGGGCTGCGGGCTTTGCGGCGGCCGTCAGCCTCGGCGTCACCGGCGCCCACCTTGCTCCGCTGCGTCAGCCTGCGAAGCATTTTCCGGTAGGGACGCGGCTCTGGCCACAGCTCCCACGCCCGAAGAGCCAGGAGGGAAAGCTGTGCCTCGTTGGAAAGCTCTTTGGCAGCCGCTCGCGTGGCCCCACAGACCATGGGGCTGCGGGCTTTGCGGCGGCCGTCAGCCTCGGCGCCACCGGCGCCCATTTTTCGCCGCCGCGCCAGCCTGCGAAGCATTTTCCGGTAGGGCCGCGGCTCTGGCCACAGCTCCCACGCCCGAAGACCAAGGAGGGAAAGCCGTGCCGCATTGGAAAGCTCTTTGGCAGCCGCTCGCGTGGCCCCACAGCCCGTGGGGCTGCGGGCTTTGCGGCGGCTCTCAGCCTCGGAGCCACCAGCGCCCACGTGGCGCCGCCGCGCCAGCCTGCGAAGCATTTTCCGGTAGGGCCGCGGCTCTGGCCACAGCTCCCACGCCCGAAGAGCCAGGAGGGAAAGCCGTGCCTCGTTGGAAAGCTCTTTGGCAGCCGCTCGCGTGGCCCCACAGCCCGTGGGGCTGCGGGCTTTGCGGCGGCCGTCAGCCTTGGCACCACCGGCGCCCACGTGGCGCCGCCGCGCCTGCCTAAGAAGCATTTTTCGGGTAGGGCCGCGGCTCTGGCCACAGCTCCCACGCCCGAAGAACCAGGAGGGAAAGCCGTGCCTCGTTGGAAATCTCTTTGGCAGCCACTCGCGTGGCCCCACAGCCCGTGGGGCTGCGGGCTTTGCGGCGGCCGTCAGCCTCAGCGCCACCGGCGCCCACCTTGCTCTGCTGCGTCAGCCTGCGAAGCATTTTCTGGTAGGGCCACGGCTCTGGCCACAGCTCCCACGCCCGAAGAGCCAGGATGGAAAGCCGTGCCTCATTGGAAAGCTCTTTGGCAGCCGCTCGCGTGGCCCACAGCCCGTGGGGCTGCGGGCTTTGCGGCGGCTCTCAGCCTCGGAGCCACCAGCGCCCACGTGACGCCGCCGCACCAGCCTGCGAAGCATTTTCTGGTAGGGCCGCGGCTCTGGCCACAGCTCTTACGCCCGAAGAGCCAGGAGGGAAAGCCGTGCCTCGTTGGAAATCTCTTTGGCAGCCGCTCGCGTGGCCCCACAGCCCGTGGGGCTGCGGGCTTTGCGGCGGCTATCAGCCTCGGCGACACCGGCGCCCACGTGGCACCGCCGCGCCAGCCTGCGAAGCATTTTCCGGTAGGGCCGCGGCTCTGGCCACAGCTCCCACGCCCGAAGAGCGAGGATGGAAAGCCGCGCCTCGTTGGAAAGCCCTTTGGCAGCCGCTCGCGTGGCCCCACAGCCCGTGGGGCTGCGGGCTTTGCGGCGGCCGTCAGCCTCGGCGCCACCGGCGCCCACCTGGCGCCGCCGCGCCAGCCTGCGAAGCATTTTCCGGTAGGGCCGCGGCTCTGGCCACAGCTCCCACACCCGAAGAGCCAGGAGGGAAAGCCATGCCTCGTTGGAAAGCTCTTTGGCAGCCGCTCGCGTGGCCCCACAGCCCGTGGGGCTGCGGGCTTTGCAGCGGCCGTCAGCCTCGGCTCCACCGACGCCCACCTTGCTCCGCTGCGTCAGCCTGCGAAGCATTTTCCGGTAGGGCCGCGGCTCTGGCCACAGCTCCCACGCCCGAAGAGCGAGGATGGAAAGCCGCGCCTCGTTGGAAAGCCCTTTGGCAGCCGCTCGCGTGGCCCCACAGCCCGTGGGGCTGCGGGCTTTGCGGCGGCCGTCAGCCTCGGCGCCACCGACGCCCACGTGGCGCCGCCGCGCCAGCCTGCGAAGCATTTTCCGGTAGGACCGCGGCTCTGACCACAGCTCCCACGCCCAAAGAGCCAGGAGGGAAAGCCGTGCGTCGTTGGAAATCTCTTTGTCAGCCGCTCGCGTGGCCCCACAGCCCGTGGGGCTGCGGGCTTTGCGGCGGCCGTCAGCCTCGGCTCCACCGGCGCCCACCTTGCTCCGCTGCGTCAGCCTGCGAAGCATTTTCCGGTAGGGCCGCGGCTCTGGCCACAGCTCCCACGCCAGAAGAGCGAGGATGGAAAGCCGCGCCTCGGTGGAAAGCCCTTTGGCAGCCGCTCGCGTGGCCCCACAGCCCGTGGGGCTGCGGGCTTTGCGGCGGCCGTCAGCCTCGGCGCCACCGGCGCCCACCTTGCTCCGCTGCGTCAGCCTGCGAAGCATTTTCCGGTAGGGCCGCGGCTCTGGCCACAGCTCCCACGCCCGAAGAGCCAGGAGGGAAAGCCGTGCCTCGTTGGAAAGCTCTTTGGCAGCCGCTCGCGTGGCACCACAGCCCGTGGGGCTGCGGGCTTTGCGGCGGCCGTCAGCCTTGGCACCACCGGCGCCCACGTGGCGCCGCCGCGCCAGCCTGCGAAGCATTTTCCGGTAGGGCCGCGGCTCTGGCCACAGCTCCCACGCCCGAAGAGTGAGGATGGAAAGCCGCGCCTCGTTGGAAAGCCCTTTGGCAGCCGCTCACGTGGCCCCACAGCCCGTGGGGCTGCGGGCTTTGCGGCGGCCGTCAGCCTCGGCGCCACCGGCGCCGACCTGGCGCCGCCGCGCCAGCCTGCAAAGCATTTTCCGGTAGGGCCGCGGCTCTGGCCACAGCTCCCACGCCCGAAGAGCCAGGAGGGAAAGCCATGCCTCGTTGGAAAGCTCTTTGGCAGCCGCTCGCGTGGCCCCACAGCCCGTGGGGCTGCGGGCTTTGCGGCGGCCGTCAGCCTCGGCGCCACCGGCGCCCACCTTGCTACGCTGTTTCAGCCTGCGAAGCATTTTCCGGTAGGGGCGCGGCTCTGGCCACAGCTCCCACGCCCGAAGAGCGAGGATGGAAAGCCGCGCCTCGTTGGAAAGCCCTTTGGCAGCCGCTCGCGTGGCCCCACAGCCCGTGGGGCTGCGGGCTTTGCGGCGGCCGTCAGCCTCAGCGCCACCGGCGCCCACCTGGCGCCGCCGCGCCAGCCTGCGAAGCATTTTCCGGTAGGGCCGCGGCTCTGACCACAGCTCCCACGCCCGAAGAGCCAGGAGGGAAAGCCATGCCTCGTTGGAAAGCACTTTGGCAGCCGCTCGCATGGCCCCACAGCCCGTGGGGCTGCGGGCTTTGCGGCGGCCGTCAGCCTCGGCGACACCGGCGCCCACGTGGCGCCGCCGCGCCAGCCTACGAAGCATTTTTCGGGTAGGGCCGCGGCTCTGGCCACAGCTCCCACGCCCGAAGAGCCAGGAGGGAAAGCCGTGCCTCGTTGGAAAGCTCTTTGGCAGCCGCTCGCGTGGCCCCACAGCCCGTGGGGCTGCGGGCTTTGCGGCGGCCGTCAGCCTCAGCGCCACCGGCGCCCACCTGGCGCCGCCGCGCCAGCCTGCGAAGCATTTTCCGGTAGGACCGCGGCTCTGACCACAGCTCCCACGCCCGAAGAGCCAGGAGGGAAAGCCGTGCCTCGTTGGAAATCTCTTTGTCAGCCGCTCGCGTGGCCCCACAGCCCGTGGGGCTGCAGGCTTTGCGGCGGCCGTCAGCCTCGGCGCCACTGACGCCCACGTGGCGCCGCCGCGCCAGACTGCGAAGCATTTTCCGGTAGGGCCGCGGCTCTGACCACAGCTCCCACGCCCAAAGAGACAGGAGGGAAAGCCGTGCCTCGTTGGAAAGCTCTTTGGCAGCCGCTCGCGTGGCCCCACAGCCCGTGGGGCTGCGGGCTTTGCGGCGGCTGTCAGCCTCGGCGTCACCGGCGCCCACCTGGCGCCGCTGCGCCAGCCTGCGAAGCATTTTCCGGTAGGGCCGCGGCTCTGGCCACAGCTCCCACGCCCGAAGAGCAAGGATGGAAAGCCGTGCCTCGTTGGAAAGCACTTTGGCAGCCGCTCGCATGGCCCCACAGCCCGTGGGGCTGCGGGCTTTGCGGCGGCCGTCAGCCTCGGCGACACCGGCGCCCACGTGGCGCCGCCGCGCCAGCCTACGAAGCATTTTTCGGGTAGGGCCGCGGCTCTGGCCACAGCTCCCACGCCCGAAGAGCCAGGAGGGAAAGCCGTGCCTCGTTGGAAAGCTCTTTGGCAGCCGCTCGCGTGGCCCCACAGCCCGTGGGGCTGCGGGCTTTGCGGCGGCCGTCAGCCTCGGCGCCACCGACGCCCATGAGGCGCCGCCGCGCCAGCCTGCAAAGCATTTTCCGGTAGGGCCGCGGCTCTGGCCACAGCTCCCACACCCGAAGAGCCAGGAGGGAAAGCCTTGCCTCGTTGGAAAGCTCTTTGGCAGCCGCTCGTGTGGCCCCACAGACCATGGGGCTGCGGGCTTTGCGGCGGCCGTCAGCCTCGGCGTCACCGGCGCCCACCTTGCTCCGCTGCGTCAGCCTGCGAAGCATTTTCCGGTAGGGACGCGGCTCTGGCCACAGCTCCCACGCCCGAAGAGCCAGGAGGGAAAGCTGTGCCTCGTTGGAAAGCTCTTTGGCAGCCGCTCGCGTGGCCCCACAGACCATGGGGCTGCGGGCTTTGCGGCGGCCGTCAGCCTCGGCGCCACCGGCGCCCATTTTTCGCCGCCGCGCCAGCCTGCGAAGCATTTTCCGGTAGGGCCGCGGCTCTGGCCACAGCTCCCACGCCCGAAGACCAAGGAGGGAAAGCCGTGCCGCATTGGAAAGCTCTTTGGCAGCCGCTCGCGTGGCCCCACAGCCCGTGGGGCTGCGGGCTTTGCGGCGGCTCTCAGCCTCGGAGCCACCAGCGCCCACGTGGCGCCGCCGCGCCAGCCTGCGAAGCATTTTCCGGTAGGGCCGCGGCTCTGGCCACAGCTCCCACGCCCGAAGAGCCAGGAGGGAAAGCCGTGCCTCGTTGGAAAGCTCTTTGGCAGCCGCTCGCGTGGCCCCACAGCCCGTGGGGCTGCGGGCTTTGCGGCGGCCGTCAGCCTTGGCACCACCGGCGCCCACGTGGCGCCGCCGCGCCTGCCTAAGAAGCATTTTTCGGGTAGGGCCGCGGCTCTGGCCACAGCTCCCACGCCCGAAGAGCCAGGAGGGAAAGCCGTGCCTCGTTGGAAATCTCTTTGGCAGCCACTCGCGTGGCCCCACAGCCCGTGGGGCTGCGGGCTTTGCGGCGGCCGTCAGCCTCAGCGCCACCGGCGCCCACCTTGCTCTGCTGCGTCAGCCTGCGAAGCATTTTCTGGTAGGGCCACGGCTCTGGCCACAGCTCCCACGCCCGAAGAGCCAGGATGGAAAGCCGTGCCTCATTGGAAAGCTCTTTGGCAGCCGCTCGCGTGGCCCACAGCCCGTGGGGCTGCGGGCTTTGCGGCGGCTCTCAGCCTCGGAGCCACCAGCGCCCACGTGACGCCGCCGCACCAGCCTGCGAAGCATTTTCTGGTAGGGCCGCGGCTCTGGCCACAGCTCTTACGCCCGAAGAGCCAGGAGGGAAAGCCGTGCCTCGTTGGAAATCTCTTTGGCAGCCGCTCGCGTGGCCCCACAGCCCGTGGGGCTGCGGGCTTTGCGGCGGCTATCAGCCTCGGCGACACCGGCGCCCACCTTGCTCTGCTGCGTCAGCCTGCGAAGCATTTTCTGGTAGGGCCACGGCTCTGGCCACAGCTCCCACGCCCGAAGAGCCAGGATGGAAAGCCGTGCCTCATTGGAAAGCTCTTTGGCAGCCGCTCGCGTGGCCCACAGCCCGTGGGGCTGCGGGCTTTGCGGCGGCTCTCAGCCTCGGAGCCACCAGCGCCCACCTGGCGCCGCCGCGCCAGCCTGCGAAGCATTTTCCGGTAGGGCCGCGGCTCTGGCCACAGCTCCCACGCCCGAAGAGCCAGGAGGGAAAGCCATGCCTCGTTGGAAAGCTCTTTGGCAGCCGCTCGCGTGGCCCCACAGCCCGTGGGGCTGCGGGCTTTGCAGCGGCCGTCAGCCTCGGCTCCACCGACGCCCACCTTGCTCCGCTGCGTCAGCCTGCGAAGCATTTTCCGGTAGGGCCGCGGCTCTGGCCACAGCTCCCACGCCCGAAGAGCGAGGATGGAAAGCCGCGCCTCGTTGGAAAGCCCTTTGGCAGCCGCTCGCGTGGCCCCACAGCCCGTGGGGCTGCGGGCTTTGCGGCGGCCGTCAGCCTCGGCGCCACCGACGCCCACGTGGCGCCGCCGCGCCAG
This sequence comes from Chroicocephalus ridibundus, assembly GCF_963924245.1. Classification (NCBI taxonomy): domain Eukaryota; kingdom Metazoa; phylum Chordata; class Aves; order Charadriiformes; family Laridae; genus Chroicocephalus; species Chroicocephalus ridibundus. The sequence continues at coordinate 492,614 of NW_026961651.1, forward strand.
CCTGCGAAGCATTTTCCGGTAGGACCGCGGCTCTGACCACAGCTCCCACGCCCAAAGAGCCAGGAGGGAAAGCCGTGCCTCGTTGGAAATCTCTTTGTCAGCCGCTCGCGTGGCCCCACAGCCCGTGGGGCTGCGGGCTTTGCGGCGGCCGTCAGCCTCGGCTCCACCGGCGCCCACCTTGCTCCGCTGCGTCAGCCTGCGAAGCATTTTCCGGTAGGGCCGCGGCTCTGGCCACAGCTCCCACGCCAGAAGAGCGAGGATGGAAAGCCGCGCCTCGGTGGAAAGCCCTTTGGCAGCCGCTCGCGTGGCCCCACAGCCCGTGGGGCTGCGGGCTTTGCGGCGGCCGTCAGCCTCGGCGCCACCGGCGCCCACCTTGCTCCGCTGCGTCAGCCTGCGAAGCATTTTCCGGTAGGGCCGCGGCTCTGGCCACAGCTCCCACGCCCGAAGAGCCAGGAGGGAAAGCCGTGCCTCGTTGGAAAGCTCTTTGGCAGCCGCTCGCGTGGCACCACAGCCCGTGGGGCTGCGGGCTTTGCGGCGGCCGTCAGCCTTGGCACCACCGGCGCCCACGTGGCGCCGCCGCGCCAGCCTGCGAAGCATTTTCCGGTAGGACCGCGGCTCTGACCACAGCTCCCACGCCCAAAGATCCAGGAGGGAAAGCCGTGCGTCATTGGAAATCTCTTTGGAAGCCGCTCGCGTGGCCCCACAGCCCGTGGGGCTGCGGGCTTTGCAGCGGCCGTCAGCCTCGGCTCCAACGGCGCCCACCTTGCTCCGCTGCGTCAGCCTGCGAAGCATTTTCCGGTAGGGCCACGGCTCTGGCCACAGCTCCCACGCCCGAAGAGCGAGGTTGGAAAGCCGCGCCTCGGTGGAAAGCCCTTTGGCAGCCGCTCGCGTGGCCCCACAGCCCGTGGGGCTGCGCGCTTTGCGGCGGCCGTCAGCCTCGGCGCCACCGGCGCCCACCTGGCGCCGCCGCGCCAGCCTGCGAAGCATTTTCCGGTAGGGCCGCGGCTCTCGCCACAGCTCCCACACCCGAAGAGCCAGGAGGGAAAGCCGTGCCTCGTTGGAAAACTCTTTGGCAGCCGCTCGCGTGGCCCCACAGACCATGGGGCTGCGGGCTTTGCGGCTGCCGTCAGCCTCGGCGCCACCGGCGCCCATTTTGCGCCGCCGTGCCAGCCTGCGAAGCATTTTCCGGTAGGGCCGCGGCTCTGGCCACAGCTCCCACGCCCGAAGAGTGAGGATGGAAAGCCGCGCCTCGTTGGAAAACCCTTTGGCAGCCGCTCACGTGGCCCCACAGCCCGTGGGGCTGCGGGCTTTGTGGCGGCCGTCAGCCTCGGCGCCACCGGCGCCGACCTGGCGCCGCCGCGCCAGCCTGCAAAGCATTTTCCGGTAGGGCCGCGGCTCTGGCCACAGCTCCCACGCCCGAAGAGCCAGGAGGGAAAGCCATGCCTCGTTGGAAAGCTCTTTGGCAGCCGCTCGCGTGGCCCCACAGCCCGTGGGGCTGCGGGCTTTGCGGCGGCCGTCAGCCTCAGCGCCACCGGCGCCCACCTTGCTACGCTGTTTCAGCCTGCGAAGCATTTTCCGGTAGGGGCGCGGCTCTGGCCACAGCTCCCACGCCCGAAGAGCGAGGATGGAAAGCCGCGCCTCGTTGGAAAGCCCTTTGGCAGCCGCTCGCGTGGCCCCACAGCCCGTGGGGCTGCGGGCTTTGCGGCGGCCGTCAGCCTCAGCGCCACCGGCGCCCACCTGGCGCCGCCGCGCCAGCCTGCGAAGCATTTTCCGGTAGGGCCGCGGCTCTGACCACAGCTCCCACGCCCGAAGAGCCAGGAGGGAAAGCCATGCCTCGTTGGAAAGCACTTTGGCAGCCGCTCGCATGGCCCCACAGCCCGTGGGGCTGCGGGCTTTGCGGCGGCCGTCAGCCTCGGCGACACCGGCGCCCACGTGGCGCCGCCGCGCCAGCCTACGAAGCATTTTTCGGGTAGGGCCGCGGCTCTGGCCACAGCTCCCACGCCCGAAGAGCCAGGAGGGAAAGCCGTGCCTCGTTGGAAAGCTCTTTGGCAGCCGCTCGCGTGGCCCCACAGCCCGTGGGGCTGCGGGCTTTGCGGCGGCCGTCAGCCTCAGCGCCACCGGCGCCCACCTGGCGCCGCCGCGCCAGCCTGCGAAGCATTTTCCGGTAGGACCGCGGCTCTGACCACAGCTCCCACGCCCGAAGAGCCAGGAGGGAAAGCCGTGCCTCGTTGGAAATCACTTTGTCAGCCGCTCGCGTGGCCCCACAGCCCGTGGGGCTGCAGGCTTTGCGGCGGCCGTCAGCCTCGGCGCCACTGACGCCCACGTGGCGCCGCCGCGCCAGACTGCGAAGCATTTTCCGGTAGGGCCGCGGCTCTGACCACAGCTCCCACGCCCAAAGAGACAGGAGGGAAAGCCGTGCCTCGTTGGAAAGCTCTTTGGCAGCCGCTCGCGTGGCCCCACAGCCCGTGGGGCTGCGGGCTTTGCGGCGGCTGTCAGCCTCGGCGTCACCGGCGCCCACCTGGCGCCGCTGCGCCAGCCTGCGAAGCATTTTCCGGTAGGGCCGCGGCTCTGGCCACAGCTCCCACGCCCGAAGAGCAAGGATGGAAAGCCGTGCCTCGTTGGAAAGCACTTTGGCAGCCGCTCGCATGGCCCCACAGCCCGTGGGGCTGCGGGCTTTGCGGCGGCCGTCAGCCTCGGCGACACCGGCGCCCACGTGGCGCCGCCGCGCCAGCCTACGAAGCATTTTTCGGGTAGGGCCGCGGCTCTGGCCACAGCTCCCACGCCCGAAGAGCCAGGAGGGAAAGCCGTGCCTCGTTGGAAAGCTCTTTGGCAGCCGCTCGCGTGGCCCCACAGCCCGTGGGGCTGCGGGCTTTGCGTCGGCCGTCAGCCTCAGCGCCACCGGCGCCCACCTTGCTCTGCTGCGTCAGCCTTCGAAGCATTTTCTGGTAGGGCCACGGCTCTGGCCACAGCTCCCACGCCTGAAGAGCAAGGATGGGAAGCCGTGCCTCGTTGGAAAGCTCTTTGGCAGCCGCTCGCGTGGCCCCACAGCCCGTGGGGCTGCGGGCTTTGCGGCGGACGTCAGCCTTGGCGCCACCGGCGCCCACGTGGCGCCGCCGTGCCAGCCTGCGAAGCATTTTCCGGTAGGGCCGCGGCTCTGGCCACAGCTCCCACGCCTGAAGAGCGAGGATGGAAAGCCGCGCCTCGTTGGAAAGCCCTTTGGCAGCCGCTCGCGTGGCCCCACAGCCCGTGGGGCTGCGGGCTTTGCCGCGGCCGTCAGCATCGGCGCCACCGGCGCCCACCTGGCGCCGCCGCGCCAGTCTGCGAAGCATTTTCCGGTAGGGCCGCGGCTCTGGCCACAGCTCCCACGCCCGAAGAGCCAGGAGGGAAAGCCATGCCTCGTTGGAAAGCTCTTTGGCAGCCGCTCGCGTGGCCCCACAGCCCGTGGGGCTGCGGGCTTTGCGGCGGACGTCAGCCTTGGCGCCACCGGCGCCCACGTGGCGCCGCCGTGCCAGCCTGCGAAGCATTTTCCGGTAGGGCCGCGGCTCTGGCCACAGCTCCCACGCCTGAAGAGCGAGGATGGAAAGCCGCGCCTCGTTGGAAAGCCCTTTGGCAGCCGCTCGCGTGGCCCCACAGCCCGTGGGGCTGCGGGCTTTGCGGCCGCCGTCAGCCTCGGCGACACCGGCGCCCACGTGGCGCCGCCGCGCCTGCCTAAGAAGCATTTTTCGGGTAGGGCCGCGGCTCTGGCCACAGCTCCCACGCCCGAAGAGCCAGGAGGGAAAGCCGTGCCTCGTTGGAAATCTCTTTGGCAGCCACTCGCGTGGCCCCACATCCCGTGGGGCTGCGGGATTTGCGGCGGCCGTCAGCCTCAGCGCCACCGGCGCCCACCTTGCTCTGCTGCGTCAGCCTGCGAAGCATTTTCTGGTAGGGCCACGGCTCTGGCCACAGCTCCAACGCCCGAAGAGCAAAGATGGAAAGCCGTGCCTCATTGGAAAGCTCTTTGGCAGCCGCTCGCGTGGCCCCACAGCCCGTGGGGCTGCGGGCTTTGCGGCGGCTCTCAGCCTCGGCGACACCAGCGCCCACGTGACGCCGCCGCACCAGCCTGCGAAGCATTTTCCGGTAGGGCCGCGGCTCTGGCCACAGCTCTTACGCCCGAAGAGCCAGGAGGGAAAGCCGTGCCTCGTTGGAAATCTCTTTGGCAGCCGCTCGCGTGGCCCCACAGCCCGTGGGGCTGCGGGCTTTGCGGCGGCCGTCAGCCTCGGCGCCAACGGCGCCCATTTTGCGCCGCCGTGCCAGCCTGCGAAGCATTTTCCGGTAGGGCCGCGGCTCTGGCCACAGCTCCCACGCCCGAAGAGCCAGGAGGGAAAGCCGTGCCTCGTTGGAAAGCTCTTTGGCAGCCGCTCGCGTGGCCCCACAGACCGTGGGGCTGCGGGCTTTGCGGCGGCCGTCAGCCTCGGCGCCACCGGCGCCCACCTTGCTCCGCTGCGTCAGCCTGCGAAGCATTTTCCGGTAGGGCCGCGGCTCTGGCCACAGCTCCCACGCCCGAAGAGCCAGGAGGGAAAGCCGTGCCTCGTTGGAAAGCTCTTTGGCAGCCGCTCGCGTGGCCCCACAGCCCGTGGGGCTGCGGACTTTGCGGCGGCCGTCAGCCTTGGCACCACCGGCGCCCACGTGGCGCCGACGCGCCAGCCTGCGAAGCATTTTCCGGTAGGACCGCGGCTCTGATCATAGCTCCCACGCCCAAAGATCCAGGAGGGAAAGCCGTGCGTCGTTGGAAATCTCTTTGGCAGCCGCTCGCGTGGCCCCACAGCCCGTGGGGCTGCGGGCTTTGCGGTGGCCGTCAGCCTCGGTGCCACCGGCGCCCACCTGGCGCCGCCGCGCCAGCCTGCGAAGCATTTTCCGGTAGGGCCGCGGCTCTGGCCACAGCTCCCACGCCCGAAGACCAAGAAGGGAAAGCCGTGCCGCATTGGAAAGCTCTTTGGCAGCCGCTCGCGTGGCCCCACAGCCCGTGGGGCTGCGGGCTTTGCGGCGGCCGTCAGCCTCGGCGCCACCGGCGCCCACGAGGCACCGCCGTGCCAGCCTGCGAAGCATTTTCCGGTAGGGCCGCGGCTCTGGCCACAGCTCCCACACCCGAAGAGCCAGGAGGGAAAGCCGTGCCTCGTTGGAAAGCTCTTTGGCAGCCGCTCGCGTGGCCCCACAGACCATGGGGCTGCGGGCTTTGCGGCGGCCGTCAGCCTCGGCGCCACCGGCGCCCACCTTGCTCCGCTGCGTCAGCCTGCGAAGCATTTTCCGGTAGGGCCGCGTCTCTGGCCACAGCTCCCACGCCCGAAGAGCCAGGAGGGAAAGCCGTGCCTCGTTGGAAAGCTCTTTGGCAGCCGCTCGCGTGGCCCCACAGCTCGTGGGGCTGCGGGCTTTGCGTCGGCCGTCAGCCTCAGCGACACCGGCGCCCACGTGGCGCCGCCGCGCCAGCCTACGAAGCATTTTTCGGGTAGGGCCGCGGCTCTGGCCACAGCTCCCACACCCGAAGAGCCAGGAGGGAAAGCCGTGCCTCGTTGGAAAGCTCTTTGGCAGTTGCTCGCGTGGCCCCACAGCCCGTGGGGCTGCGGGCTTTGCGGCGGCCGTCAGCCTCATCGCCACCGGCGCCCACCTGGCGCCGCCGCGCCAGTCTGCGAAGCATTTTCCGGTAGGACCGCGGCTCTGACCACAGCTCCCACACCCAAAGAGCCAGGAGGGAAAGCCGTGCCTCGTTGGAAATCTCTTTGGCAGCCGCTCGCGTGGCCCCACAGCCCGTGGGGCTGCGGGCTTTGCGGCGGCCGTCAGCCTCGGCGCCACCGACGCCCATGAGGCGCCGCCGCGCCAGCCTGCAAAGCATTTTCCGGTAGGGCCGCGGCTCTGGCCACAGCTCCCACACCCGAAGAGCCAGGAGGGAAAGCCGTGCCTCGTTGGAAAGCTCTTTGGCAGCCGCTCGTGTGGCCCCACAGACCATGGGGCTGCGGGCTTTGCGGCGGCCGTCAGCCTCGGCGCCACCGGCGCCCACCTTGCTCCGCTGCGTCAGCCTGCGAAGCATTTTCCGGTAGGGACGCGGCTCTGGCCACAGCTCCCACGCCCGAAGAGCCAGGAGGGAAAGCTGTGCCTCGTTGGAAAGCTCTTTGGCAGCCGCTCGCGTGGCCCCACAGACCATGGGGCTGCGGGCTTTACGGCGGCCGTCAGCCTCGGCGCCACCGGCGCCCATTTTTCGCCGCCGCGCCAGCCTGCGAAGCATTTTCCGGTAGGGCCGCGGCTCTGGCCACAGCTCCCACGCCCGAAGACCAAGGAGGGAAAGCCGTGCCGCATTGGAAAGCTCTTTGGCAGCCGCTCGCGTGGCCCCACAGCCCGTGGGGCTGCGGGCTTTGCGGCGGCTCTCAGCCTCGGAGCCACCAGCGCCCACGTGGCGCCGCCGCGCCAGCCTGCGAAGCATTTTCCGGTAGGGCCGCGGCTCTGGCCACAGCTCCCACGCCCGAAGAGCCAGGAGAGAAAGCCGTGCCTCGTTGGAAAGCTCTTTGGCAGCCGCTCGCGTGGCCCCAAAGCCCGTGGGGCTGCGGGCTTTGCCGCGGCCGTCAGCCTTTGCGACACTGTCGCCCACGTAGCGCCACTGCGCCAGCCTGCGAAGCATTTTCCGGTAGGGCCGCGGCTCTGGCCACAGCTCCCACGCCCGAAGAGCCAGGAGGGAAAACCGTGCCTCGTTGGAAAGCTCTTTGGCAGCCGCTCGCGTGACCCCACAGCCCATGGGGCTGCGGGCTTTGCGGCGGCCGTCAGCCTCGGCACCACCGGCGCCCACCTGGCGCTGCCGCGCCAGCCTGCGAAGCATTTTCCGGTAGGGCCGCGGCTCTGGCCACAGCTCCCACGCCCGAAGACAAAGGAGGGAAAGCCGCGCCTCGTTGGAAAGCCCTTTGGCAGCCGCTCGCGTGGCCCCACAGCCCATGGGGCTGCGGGCTTTGCGGCGGCCGTCAGCCTCGGCGCCACCGGGACCCACCTGGCGCCGCCGCGCCAGCCTGCGAAGCATTTTCGGGTAGGGCCGCGGCTCTGGCCACAGCTCCCACGCCCGAAGAGCCAGGAGGGAAAGCCGTGCCTCGTTGGAAAGCTCTTTGGCAGCCGCTCGCGTGGCCCCACAGCCCGTGGGGATGCGGGGTTTGCAGCGGCCGTCAGCCTTGGAGCAACCGGCGCCCACGTGGCGCCGCTGCGCCAGCCTGCGAAGCATTTTCCGGTAGGGCCGCGGCTCTGGCCACAGCTCCCACGCCCGAAGAGGTGGAGGGAAAGCCGTGCCTCGTTGGAAAGCTCTTTGGCAGCCGCTCGCGTGGCCCCACAGCCTGTGGGGCTGCGGGCTTTGCGGCGGCCGTCAGACTCGGTGCCACCGGGACCCACCTGGCGACGCCGTGCCAGCCTGCGAAGCATTTTCCGGTAGGGCCGCGGCTCTGACCACAGCTCCCACACCCGAAGAGCGAGGATGGAAATCCGCGCCTCGTTGGAAAGCTCTTTGGCAGCCACTCGCGTGGCCTCACAGCCCGTGGGGCTGCGGGCTTTGCGGCGGCCGTCAGCCTCGGCGCCACCGGGACCCACCTGGCGCCGCCGCGCCAGCCTGCGAAGCATTTTCCGGTAGGGCCGCGGCTCTGGCCACAGCTCCCACGCCCGAAGAGCCAGGAGGGAAAGCCGTGCCTCCTTGGAAAGCTCTTTGGCAGCCGCTCGCGTGGCCCCACAGCCCGTGGGGCTGCGGGCTTTGCGGCGGCCGTCAGCCTTGGCGCCACGGGCGCCCACGTGGCGCCGCCGCGCGAGCCTGTGAAACATTTTCCGGTAGGGCCGCGGCTCTGGCCACAGCTCCCACGCCCGAAGACCAAGGAGGGAAAGCCGTGCCTCGTTGGAAAGCTCTTTGGCAGCCGCTCGTGTGGCCCCACAGCCCGTGGGGCTGCGGGCTTTGCGGCGGCCGTCAGCCTCGGCACAACCGGCGCCCACGTGGCGCCGCCGCGCCAGCCTGCGAAGCATTTTCCGGTAGGGCCGCGGCTCTGGCCACAGCTCCCACGCCCGAAGAGCGAGGATGGAAAGCCGCGCCTCGTTGGAAAGCCCTTTGGCAGCTGCTCGCGTGTCCCCACAGCCCGTGGGGCTGCGGGCTTTGCGGCGGCCGTCAGCCTCGGCATCACCGGGACCCACCTGGCGCCGCCGCGCCAGCCTGCGAAGCATTTTCCGGTAGGGCCGCGGCTCTGGCCACAGCTCCCACGCCCGAAGAGCCAGGAGGGAAAGCCATGCCTCGTTGGAAAGCTCTTTGGCAGCCGCTCGCGTGGCCCCACAGCCCGTGGGGCTGCGGGCTTTGCGGCGGCCATCAGCCTCGGAGCCACCAGCGCCCACGTGACGCCGCCGCACCAGCCTGCGAAGCATTTTCCGGTAGGGCCGCGGCTCTGGCCACAGCTCCTACGCCCGAAGAGCCAGGAGGGAAAGCCGTGCCTCGTTGGAAATCTCTTTGGCAGCCGCTCGAGTGGCCCCACAGCCCGTGGGGCTGCGGGCTTTGCGGCGGCCATCAGCCTCGGCGACACCGGCGCCCACGTGGCGCCGCCGCGCCAGCCTGCGAAGCATTTTCCGGTAGCGCCTCGGCTCTGGCCACAGCTCCCACGCCCGAAGAGCCAGGAGGGAAAGCCGTGCCTCGTTGGAAAGCTCTTTGGCAGCCGCTCGCGTGGCCCCACAGCCCGTGGGGCTGCGGGCTTTGCGGCGGCCGTCAGCCTCGGCACCACCGGCGCCCACGTGGCGCCCACGTGGCGCTGCCGTGCCAGCCTGCGAAGCATTTTCCGGTAGGGCCGCGGCTCTGGCCACAGCTCCCACGCCCGAAGAGCGAGGATGGAAAGCCGCGCCTCGTTGGAAAGCCCTTTGGCAGCCGCTCGCGTGGCCCCACAGCCCGTGGGGCTGCGGGCTTTGCGGCGGCCGTCAGCCTCGGCGCCACCGGCGCCCACCTGGCGCCGCCGCGCCAGCCTGCGAAGCATTTTCCGGTAGGGCCGCGGCTCTGGCCACAGCTCCCACGCCCGAAGAGCCAGGAGGGAAAGCCGTGCCTCGTTGGAAAGCTCTTTGGCAGCCGCTCGCGTGGCCCCACAGCCCGTGGGGCTGCGGGCTTTGCAGCGGCCGTCAGCCTCGTCTCCACCGGCGCCCACCTTCCTCCGCTGCGTCAGCCTGCGAAGCATTTTCCGGTAGGGCCGCGGCTCTGGCCACAGCTCCCACGCCCGAAGAGCCAGGAGGGAAAGCCGTGCCTCGATGGAAAGCTCTTTGGCAGCCGCTCGCGTGGCCCCACAGACCATGGGGCTGCGGGCTTTGCGGCGGCCGTCAGCCTCGGCACCACCGGCGCCCACGTGGCGCTGCCGCGCCAGCCTGCGAAGCATTTTCCGGTAGGGCCGCGGCTCTGGCCACAGCTCCCACGCCCGAAGAGCGAGGATGGAAAGCCGCGCCTCGTTGGAAAACCCTTTGGCAGCCGCTCGCGTGGCCCCACAGCCCGTGGGGCTGCGGGCTTTGCGGCGGCCGTCAGCCTCGGCGCCACTGGCGCCCACCTGGCACCGCCGCGCCAGCCTGCGAAGCATTTTCCGGTAGGGCCGTGGCTCTGGCCACAGCTCCCACACCCGAAGAGCCAGGAGGGAAAGCCGTGCCTCGTTGGAAAGCTCTTTGGCAGCCGCTCGCGTGGCCCCACAGCCCGTGGGGCTGCGGGCTTTGCGGCGGCCGTCAGCCTCGGCGCCACCGGCGCCCACCTTGCTCCGCTGCGTCAGCCTGCGAAGCATTTTCCGGTAGGGCCGCGACTCTGGCCACAGCTCCACGCCCGAAGAGCGAGGATGGAAAGCCGCGCCTCGTTGGAAAGCCCTTTGGCAGCCGCTCGCGTGGCCCCACAGCCCGTGGGGCTGCGGGCTTTGCGGCGGCCGTCAGCCTCGGCGCCAACGGCGCCCACCTGGCGGCGCCGCGCCAGCCTGCGAAGCATTTTCCGGTAGGGCCGCGGCTCTGGCCACAGCTCCCACGCCCGAAGACCAAGAATGGAAAGCCGTGCCGCATTGGAAAACTCTTTGGCAGCCGCTCGCGTGGCCCCACAGCCCGTGGGGCTGCGGGCTTTACGGCGGACGTCAGCCTTGGCGCCACCGGCGCCCACGTGGCGCCGCCGTGCCAGCCTGCGAAGCATTTTCCGGTAGGGCCGCGGCTCTGGCCACAGCTCCCACGCCCGAAGAGCCAGGAGGGAAAGCCGTGCCTCGTTGGAAAGCTCTTTGGCAGCCGCTCGCGTGGCCCCACAGACCATGGGGCTGCGGGCTTTGCGGCGGCCGTCAGCCTCGGCGCCACCGGCGCCCACCTTGCTCCGCTGCGTCAGCCTGCGAAGCATTTTCCGGTAGGGCCGCGGCTCTGGCCACAGCTCCCACGCCCGAAGAGCCAGGAGGGAAAGCCGTGCCTCGTTGGAAAGCTCTTTGGCAGCCGCTCGCGTGGCACCACAGCCCGTGGGGCTGCGGGCTTTGCGGCGGCCGTCAGCCTTGGCACCACCGGCGCCCACGTGGCGCCGCCGCGCCAGCCTGCGAAGCATTTTCCGGTAGGACCGCGGCTCTGACCACAGCTCCCACGCCCAAAGATCCAGGAGGGAAAGCCGTGCGTCGTTGGAAATCTCTTTGGAAGCCGCTCGCGTGGCCCCACAGCCCGTGGGGCTGCGGGCTTTGCAGCGGCCGTCAGCCTCGGCTCCAACGGCGCCCACCTTGCTCCGCTGCGTCAGCCTGCGAAGCATTTTCCGGTAGGGCCACGGCTCTGGCCACAGCTCCCACGCCCGAAGAGCGAGGTTGGAAAGCCGCGCCTCGGTGGAAAGCCCTTTGGCAGCCGCTCACGTGGCCCCACAGCCCGTGGGGCTGCGCGCTTTGCGGCGGCCGTCAGCCTCGGCGCCACCGGCGCCCACCTGGCGCCGCCGCGCCAGCCTGCGAAGCATTTTCCGGTAGGGCCGCGGCTCTCGCCACAGCTCCCACACCCGAAGAGCCAGGAGGGAAAGCCGTGCCTCGTTGGAAAGCTCTTTGGCAGCCGCTCGCGTGGCCCCACAGACCATGGGGCTGCGGGCTTTGCGGCTGCCGTCAGCCTCGGCGCCACCGGCGCCCATTTTGCGCCGCCGTGCCAGCCTGCGAAGCATTTTCCGGTAGGGCCGCGGCTCTGGCCACAGCTCCCACGCCCGAAGAGCGAGGATGGAAAGCCGCGCCTCGTTGGAAAGCCCTTTGGCAGCCGCTCGCGTGGCCCCACAGCCCGTGGGGCTGCGGGCTTTGCGGCGGCCGTCAGCCTCAGCGCCACCGGCGCCCACCTGGCGCCGCCGCGCCAGCCTGCGAAGCATTTTCCGGTAGGGCCGCGGCTCTGACCACAGCTCCCACGCCCGAAGAGCCAGGAGGGAAAGCCATGCCTCGTTGGAAAGCTCTTTGGCAGCCGCTCGCGTGGCCCCACAGCCCGTGGGGCTGCGGGCTTTCCGGCGGCTGTCAGCCTCGGCGTCACCGGCGCCCACCTGGCGCCGCCGCGCCAGCCTGCGAAGCATTTTCCGGTAGGGCCGCGGCTCTGGCCACAGCTCCCACGCCCGAAGACCAAGGATGGAAAGCCGTGCCTCGTTGGAAAACACTTTGGCAGCCGCTCGCATGGCCCCACAGCCCGTGGGGCTGCGGGCTTTGCGGCGGCCGTCAGCCTCGGCGACACCGGCGCCCACGTGGCGCCGCCGCGCCAGCCTACGAAGCATTTTTCGGGTAGGGCCGCGGCTCTGGCCACAGCTCCCACGCCCGAAGAGCCAGGAGGGAAAGCCGTGCCTCGTTGGAAAGCTCTTTGGCAGCCGCTCGCGTGGCCCCACAGCCCGTGGGGCTGCGGGCTTTGCGGCGGCCGTCAGCCTCAGCGCCACCGGCGCCCACCTGGCGCCGCCGCGCCAGCCTGCGAAGCATTTTCCGGTAGGACCGCGGCTCTGACCACAGCTCCCACGCCCAAAGAGCCAGGAGGGAAAGCCGTGCCTCGTTGGAAATCTCTTTGTCAGCCGCTCGCGTGGCCCCACAGCCCGTGGGGCTGCAGGCTTTGCGGCGGCCGTCAGCCTCGGCGCCACTGACGCCCACGTGGCGCCGCCGCGCCAGACTGCGAAGCATTTTCCGGTAGGGCCGCGGCTCTGACCACAGCTCCCACGCCCAAAGAGACAGGAGGGAAAGCCGTGCCTCGTTGGAAAGCTCTTTGGCAGCCGCTCGCGTGGCCCCACAGCCCGTGGGGCTGCGGGCTTTGCGGCGGCTGTCAGCCTCGGCGTCACCGGCGCCCACCTGGCGCCGCTGCGCCAGCCTGCGAAGCATTTTCCGGTAGGGCCGCGGCTCTGGCCTCAGCTCCCACGCCCGAAGAGCAAGGATGGAAAGCCGTGCCTCGTTGGAAAGCACTTTGGCAGCCGCTCGCGTGGCCCCACAGCCCGTGGGGCTGCGGGCTTTGCGTCGGCCGTCAGCCTCAGCGCCACCGGCGCCCACCTTGCTCTGCTGCGTCAGCCTGCGAAGCATTTTCTGGTAGGGCCACGGCTCTGGCCACAGCTCCCACGCCTGAAGAGCAAGGATGGGAAGCCGTGCCTCGTTGGAAAGCTCTTTGGCAGCCGCTCGCGTGGCACCACAGCCCGTGGGGCTGCGGGCTTTGCGGCGGACGTCAGCCTTGGCGCCACCGGCGCCCACGTGGCGCCGCCGTGCCAGCCTGCGAAGCATTTTCCGGTAGGGCCGCGGCTCTGGCCACAGCTCCCACACCCGAAGAGCCAGGAGGGAAAGCCGTGCCTCGTTGGAAAGCTCTTTGGCAGCCGCTCGCGTGGCCCCAGAGACCATGGGGCTGCGGGCTTTGCGGCGGCCGTCAGCCTCGGCGCCACCGGCGCCCACCTTGCTCCGCTGCGACAGCCTGCGAAGCATTTTCCGGTAGGGCCGCGGCTCTGGCCACAGCTCCCACGCCCGAAGAGCCAGGAGGGAAAGCCGTGCCTCGTTGGAAAGCTCTTTGGCAGCCGCTCGCGTGGCCCCACAGCCCGTGGGGCTGCGGGCTTTGCGGCGGCCGTCAGCCTCGGCACCACCGGCGCCCACGTGGCGCTGCCGCGCCAGCCTGCGAAGCATTTTCCGGTAGGGCCGCGGCTCTGGCCACAGCTCCCACGCCTGAAGAGCGAGGATGGAAAGCCGCGCCTCGTTGGAAAACCCTTTGGCAGCCGCTCGCGTGGCCCCACAGCCCGTGGGGCTGCGGGCTTTGCCGCGGCCGTCAGCATCGGCGCCACCGGTGCCCACCTGGCGCCGCCGCGCCAGTCTGCGAAGCATTTTCCCGTAGGGCCGCGGCTCTGGCCACAGCTCCCACGCCCGAAGAGCCAGGAGGGAAAGCCATGCCTCGTTGGAAAGCTCTTTGGCAGCCGCTCGCGTGGCCCCACAGCCCGTGGGGCTGCGGGCTTTGCGGCGGCCGTCAGCCTCGGCGCCACCGGCGACCACCTTGCTCCGCTGCGTCAGCCTGCGAAGCATTTTCCGGTAGGGCCGCGGCTCTGGCCACAGCTCCGACGCCCGAAGAGCGAGGATGGAAAGCCGCGCCTCGTTGGAAAGCACTTTGGCAGCCGCTCGCATGGCCCCACAGCCCGTGGGGCTGCGGGCTTTGCGGCCGCCGTCAGCCTCGGCGACACCGGCGCCCACGTGGCGCCGCCGCGCCTGCCTAAGAAGCATTTTTCGGGTAGGGCCGCGGCTCTGGCCACAGCTCCCACGCCCGAAGAGCCAGGAGGGAAAGCCGTGCCTCGTTGGAAATCTCTTTGGCAGCCACTCGCGTGGCCCCACATCCCGTGGGGCTGCGGGCTTTGCGGCGGTCGTCAGCCTCAGCGCCACCGGCGCCCACCTTGCTCTGCTGCGTCAGCCTGCGAAGCATTTTCTGGTAGGGCCACGGCTCTGGCCACAGCTCCCACGCCCGAAGAGCAAAGATGGAAAGCCGTGCCTCATTGGAAAGCTCTTTGGCAGCCGCTCGCGTGGCCCCACAGCCCGTGGGGCTGCGGGCTTTGCGGCGGCTCTCAGCCTCGGAGCCACCAGCGCCCACGTGACGCCGCCGCACCAGCCTGCGAAGCATTTTCCGGTAGGGCCGCGGCTCTGGCCACAGCTCTTACGCCCGAAGAGCCAGGAGGGAAAGCCGTGCCTCGTTGGAAAGCTCTTTGGCAGCCGCTCGCGTGGCCCCACAGCCCGTGGGGCTGCGGGCTTTGCGGCGGCCGTCAGCCTCGGCGACACCGGCGCCCACGTGGCGCCGCCGCGCCAGCCTGCGAAGCATTTTCCGGTAGCGCCTCGCCTCTGGCCACAGCTCCCATGCCCGAAGAGCCAGGATGGAAAGCCGTGCCTCGTTGGAAAGCTCTTTGGCAGCCGCTCGCGTGGCCCCACAGCCCGTGGGGCTGCGGGCTTTGCGGCGGCCATCAGCCTCGGCGCCACCGGCGCCCACGTGCGGCCGCCGCGCCAGCCTGCGAAGCATTTTCGGGTAGGGCCGCGGCTCTCCCCACAGCTCCCACACCCGAAGAGCCAGGAGGGAAAGCCGTGCCTCGTTGGAAAGCTCTTTGGCAGCCGCTCGCGTGGCCCCACATACCATGGGGCTGCGGGCTTTGCGGCGGCCGTCAGCCGTGGCGCCGCCGCGCCAGCCTGCGAAGCATTTTCCGGTAGGGCCGCGGCTCTGGCCACAGCTCCCACGCCCGAAGAGCCAGGAGGGAAAGCCATGCCTCGTTGGAAAGCTCTTTGGCAGCCGCTCGCGTGGCCCCACAGCCCGTGGGGCTGCGGGCTTTGCAGCGGCCGTCAGCCTCGGCTCCACCGACGCCCACCTTGCTCCGCTGCGTCAGCCTGCGAAGCATTTTCCGGTAGGGCCGCGGCTCTGGCCACAGCTCCCACGCCCGAAGAGCGAGGATGGAAAACCGCGCCTCGTTGGAAAGCCCTTTGGCAGCCGCTCGCGTGGCCCCACAGCCCGTGGGGCTGCGGGCTTTGCGGCGGCCGTCAGCCTCGGCGCCACCGACGCCCACGTGGCGCCGCCGCGCCAGCCTGCGAAGCATTTTCCGGTAGGACCGCGGCTCTGACCACAGCTCCCACGCCCAAAGAGCCAGGAGGGAAAGCCGTGCGTCGTTGGAAATCTCTTTGTCAGCCGCTCGCGTGGCCCCACAGCCCGTGGGGCTGCGGGCTTTGCGGCGGCCGTCAGCCTCGGCTCCACCGGCGCCCACCTTGCTCCGCTGCGTCAGCCTGCGAAGCATTTTCCGGTAGGGCCGCGGCTCTGGCCACAGCTCCCACGCCAGAAGAGCGAGGATGGAAAGCCGCGCCTCGGTGGAAAGCCCTTTGGCAGCCGCTCGCGTGGCCCCACAGCCCGTGGGGCTGCGGGCTTTGCGGCGGCCATCAGCCTCGGCGCCACCGGCGCCCACGTGCGGCCGCCGCGCCAGCCTGCGAAGCAATTTCCGGTAGGGCCGCGGCTCTCCCCACAGCTCCCACACCCGAAGAGCCAGGAGGGAAAGCCGTGCCTCGTTGGAAAGCTCTTTGGCAGCCGCTCGCGTGGCCGCACATACCATGGGGCTGCGGGCTTTGCGGCGGCCGTCAGCCTCGGCGCCAACGGCGCCCATATTGCGCCGCCGCACCAGCCTGCGAAGCATTTTCCGGTAGGGCCGCGGCTCTGGCCACAGCTCCCACGCCCGAAGACCAAGAATGGAAAGCCGTGCCGCATTGGAAAACTCTTTGGCAGCCGCTCGCGTGGCCCCACAGCCCGTGGGGCTGCGGGCTTTGCGGCGGACGTCAGCCTTGGCGCCACCGGCGCCCACGTGGCGCCGCCGTGCCAGCCTGCGAAGCATTTTCCGGTAGGGCCGCGGCTCTGGCCACAGCTCCCACGCCCGAAGAGCCAGGAGGGAAAGCCGTGCCTCGTTGGAAAGCTCTTTGGCAGCCGCTCGCGTGGCCCCACAGACCATGGGGCTGCGGGCTTTGCGGCGGCCGTCAGCCTCGGCGCCACCGGCGCCCACCTTGCTCCGCTGCGTCAGCCTGCGAAGCATTTTCCGGTAGGGCCGCGGCTCTGGCCACAGCTCCCACGCCCGAAGAGCCAGGAGGGAAAGCCGTGCCTCGTTGGAAAGCTCTTTGGCAGCCGCTCGCGTGGCACCACAGCCCGTGGGGCTGCGGGCTTTGCGGCGGCCGTCAGCCTTGGCACCACCGGCGCCCACGTGGCGCCGCCGCGCCAGCCTGCGAAGCATTTTCCGGTAGGACCGCGGCTCTGACCACAGCTCCCACGCCCAAAGATCCAGGAGGGAAAGCCGTGCGTCGTTGGAAATCTCTTTGGAAGCCGCTCGCGTGGCCCCACAGCCCGTGGGGCTGCGGGCTTTGCAGCGGCCGTCAGCCTCGGCTCCAACGGCGCCCACCTTGCTCCGCTGCGTCAGCCTGCGAAGCATTTTCCGGTAGGGCCACGGCTCTGGCCACAGCTCCCACGCCCGAAGAGCGAGGTTGGAAAGCCGCGCCTCGGTGGAAAGCCCTTTGGCAGCCGCTCGCGTGGCCCCACAGCCCGTGGGGCTGCGCGCTTTGCGGCGGCCGTCAGCCTCGGCGCCACCGGCGCCCACCTGGCGCCGCCGCGCCAGCCTGCGAAGCATTTTCCGGTAGGGCCGCGGCTCTCGCCACAGCTCCCACACCCGAAGAGCCAGGAGGGAAAGCCGTGCCTCGTTGGAAAGCTCTTTGGCAGCCGCTCGCGTGGCCCCACAGACCATGGGGCTGCGGGCTTTGCGGCTGCCGTCAGCCTCGGCGCCACCGGCGCCCATTTTGCGCCGCCGTGCCAGCCTGCGAAGCATTTTCCGGTAGGGCCGCGGCTCTGGCCACAGCTCCCACGCCCGAAGAGTGAGGATGGAAAGCCGCGCCTCGTTGGAAAGCCCTTTGGCAGCCGCTCACGTGGCCCCACAGCCCGTGGGGCTGCGGGCTTTGCGGCGGCCGTCAGCCTCGGCGCCACCGGCGCCGACCTGGCGCCGCCGCGCCAGCCTGCAAAGCATTTTCCGGTAGGGCCGCGGCTCTGGCCACAGCTCCCACGCCCGAAGAGCCAGGAGGGAAAGCCATGCCTCGTTGGAAAGCTCTTTGGCAGCCGCTCGCGTGGCCCCACAGCCCGTGGGGCTGCGGGCTTTGCGGCGGCCGTCAGCCTCGGCGCCACCGGCGCCCACCTTGCTACGCTGTTTCAGCCTGCGAAGCATTTTCCGGTAGGGGCGCGGCTCTGGCCACAGCTCCCACGCCCGAAGAGCGAGGATGGAAAGCCGCGCCTCGTTGGAAAGCCCTTTGGCAGCCGCTCGCGTGGCCCCACAGCCCGTGGGGCTGCGGGCTTTGCGGCGGCCGTCAGCCTCAGCGCCACCGGCGCCCACCTGGCGCCGCCGCGCCAGCCTGCGAAGCATTTTCCGGTAGGGCCGCGGCTCTGACCACAGCTCCCACGCCCGAAGAGCCAGGAGGGAAAGCCATGCCTCGTTGGAAAGTTCTTTGGCAGCCGCTCGCGTGGCCCCACAGCCCGTGGGGCTGCGGGCTTTCCGGCGGCTGTCAGCCTCGGCGTCACCGGCGCCCACCTGGCGCCGCCGCGCCAGCCTGCGAAGCATTTTCCGGTAGGGCCGCGGCTCTGGCCACAGCTCCCACGCCCGAAGACCAAGGATGGAAAGCCGTGCCTCGTTGGAAAGCACTTTGGCAGCCGCTCGCATGGCCCCACAGCCCGTGGGGCTGCGGGCTTTGCGGCGGCCGTCAGCCTCGGCGACACCGGCGCCCACGTGGCGCCGCCGCGCCAGCCTACGAAGCATTTTTCGGGTAGGGCCGCGGCTCTGGCCACAGCTCCCACGCCCGAAGAGCCAGGAGGGAAAGCCGTGCCTCGTTGGAAAGCTCTTTGGCAGCCGCTCGCGTGGCCCCACAGCCCGTGGGGCTGCGGGCTTTGCGGCGGCCGTCAGCCTCAGCGCCACCGGCGCCCACCTGGCGCCGCCGCGCCAGCCTGCGAAGCATTTTCCGGTAGGACCGCGGCTCTGACCACAGCTCCCTAGCCCAAAGAGCCAGGAGGGAAAGCCGTGCCTCGTTGGAAATCTCTTTGTCAGCCGCTCGCGTGGCCCCACAGCCCGTGGGGCTGCAGGCTTTGCGGCGGCCGTCAGCCTCGGCGCCACTGACGCCCACGTGGCGCCGCCGCGCCAGACTGCGAAGCATTTTCCGGTAGGGCCGCGGCTCTGACCACAGCTCCCACTCCCAAAGAGACAGGAGGGAAAGCCGTGCCTCGTTGGAAAGCTCTTTGGCAGCCGCTCGCGTGGCCCCACAGCCCGTGGGGCTGCGGGCTTTGCGGCGGCTGTCAGCCTCGGCGTCACCGGCGCCCACCTGGCGCCGCTGCGCCAGCCTGCGAAGCATTTTCCGGTAGGGCCGCGGCTCTGGCCACAGCTCCCACGCCCGAAGAGCAAGGATGGAAAGCCGTGCCTCGTTGGAAAGCACTTTGGCAGCCGCTCGCATGGCCCCACAGCCCGTGGGGCTGCGGGCTTTGCGGCGGCCGTCAGCCTCGGCGACACCGGCGCCCACTTGGCGCCGCCGCGCCAGCCTACGAAGCATTTTTCGGGTAGGGCCGCGGCTCTGGCCACAGCTCCCACGCCCGAAGAGCCAGGAGGGAAAGCCGTGCCTCGTTGGAAAGCTCTTTGGCAGCCGCTCGCGTGGCCCCACAGCCCGTGGGGCTGCGGGCTTTGCGTCGGCCGTCAGCCTCAGCGCCACCGGCGCTCACCTTGCTCTGCTGCGTCAGCCTGCGAAGCATTTTCTGGTAGGGCCACGGCTCTGGCCACAGCTCCCACGCCTGAAGAGCAAGGATGGGAAGCCGTGCCTCGTTGGAAAGCTCTTTGGCAGCCGCTCGCGTGGCCCCACAGCCCGTGGGGCTGCGGGCTTTGCGGCGGACGTCA
This sequence comes from Chroicocephalus ridibundus, assembly GCF_963924245.1. NCBI lineage: Eukaryota > Metazoa > Chordata > Aves > Charadriiformes > Laridae > Chroicocephalus > Chroicocephalus ridibundus. The sequence goes on from NW_026961651.1 coordinate 511,485, forward strand.
GCCTTGGCGCCACCGGCGCCCACGTGGCGCCGCCGTGCCAGCCTGCGAAGCATTTTCCGGTAGGGCCGCAGCTCTGGCCACAGCTCCCACACCCGAAGAGCCAGGAGGGAAAGCGTGCCTCGTTGGAAAGCTCTTTGGCAGCCGCTCGCGTGGCCCCACAGACCATGGGGCTGCGGGCTTTGCGGCGGCCGTCAGCCTCGGCGCCACCGGCGCCCACCTTGCTCCGCTGCGACAGCCTGCGAAGCATTTTCCGGTAGGGCCGCGGCTCTGGCCACAGCTCCCACGTCCGAAGAGCCAGGAGGGAAAGCCGTGCCTCGTTGGAAAGCTCTTTGGCAGCCGCTCGCGTGGCCCCACAGCCCGTGGGGCTGCGGGCTTTGCGGCGGCCGTCAGCCTCGGCACCACCGGCGCCCACGTGGCGCTGCCGCGCCAGCCTGCGAAGCATTTTCCGGTAGGGCCGCGGCTCTGGCCACAGCTCCCACGCCTGAAGAGCGAGGATGGAAAGCCGCGCCTCGTTGGAAAGCCCTTTGGCAGCCGCTCGCGTGGCCCCACAGCCCGTGGGGCTGCGGGCTTTGCCGCGGCCGTCAGCATCGGCGCCACCGGCGCCCACCTGGCGCCGCCGCGCCAGTCTGCGAAGCATTTTCCGGTAGGGCCGCGGCTCTGGCCACAGCTCCCACGCCCGAAGAGCCAGGAGGGAAAGCCATGCCTCGTTGGAAAGCTCTTTGGCAGCCGCTCGCGTGGCCCCACAGCCCGTGGGGCTGCGGGCTTTGCGGCGGCCGTCAGCCTCGGCGCCACCGGCGACCACCTTGCTCCGCTGCGTCAGCCTGCGAAGCATTTTCCGGTAGGGCCGCGGCTCTGGCCACAGCTCCGACGCCTGAAGAGCGAGGATGGAAAGCCGCGCCTCGTTGGAAAGCACTTTGGCAGCCGCTCGCATGGCCCCACAGCCCGTGGGGCTGCGGGCTTTGCGGCCGCCGTCAGCCTCGGCGACACCGGCGCCCACGTGGCGCCGCCGCGCCTGCCTAAGAAGCATTTTTCGGGTAGGGCCGCGGCTCTGGCCACAGCTCCCACGCCCGAAGAGCCAGGAGGGAAAGCCGTGCCTCGTTGGAAATCTCTTTGGCAGCCACTCGCGTGGCCCCACATCCCGTGGGGCTGCGGGATTTGCGGCGGCCGTCAGCCTCAGCGCCACCGGCGCCCACCTTGCTCTGCTGCGTCAGCCTGCGAAGCATTTTCTGGTAGGGCCACGGCTCTGGCCACAGCTCCCACGCCCGAAGAGCAAAGATGGAAAGCCGTGCCTCGTTGGAAAGCTCTTTGGCAGCCGCTCGCGTGGCCCCACAGCCCGTGGGGCTGCGGGCTTTGCGGCGGCTCTCAGCCTCGGAGCCACCAGCGCCCACGTGACGCCGCCGCACCAGCCTGCGAAGCATTTTCCGGTAGGGCCGCGGCTCTGGCCACAGCTCTTACGCCCGAAGAGCCAGGAGGGAAAGCCGTGCCTCGTTGGAAATCTCTTTGGCAGCCGCTCGCGTGGCCCCACAGCCCGTGGGGCTGCGGGCTTTGCGGCGGCCGTCAGCCTCGGCGACACCGGCGCCCACGTGGCGCCGCCGCGCCAGCCTGCGAAGCATTTTCCGGTAGCGCCTCGCCTCTGGCCACAGCTCCCATGCCCGAAGAGCCAGGATGGAAAGCCGTGCCTCGTTGGAAAGCTCTTTGGCAGCCGCTCGCGTGGCCCCACAGCCCGTGGGGCTGCGGGCTTTGCAGCGGCCGTCAGCCTCGGCTCCAACGGCGCCCACCTTGCTCCGCTGCGTCAGCCTGCGAAGCATTTTCCGGTAGGGCCACGGCTCTGGCCACAGCTCCGACGCCCGAAGAGCGAGGTTGGAAAGCCGCGCCTCGGTGGAAAGCCCTTTGGCAGCCGCTCGCGCGGCCCCACAGCCCGTGGGGCTGCGCGCTTTGCGGCGGCCGTCAGCCTCGGCGCCACCGGCGCCCACCTGGCGCCGCCGCGCCAGCCTGCGAAGCATTTTCCGGTAGGGCCGCGGCTCTCGCCACAGCTCCCACACCCGAAGAGCCAGGAGGGAAAGCCGTGCCTCGTTGGAAAGCTCTTTGGCAGCCGCTCGCGTGGCCCCACAGACCATGGGGCTGCGGGCTTTGCGGCTGCCGTCAGCCTCGGCGCCACCGGCGCCCATTTTGCGCCGCCGTGCCAGCCTGCGAAGCATTTTCCGGTAGGGCCGCGGCTCTGGCCACAGCTCCCACGCCCGAAGAGTGAGGATGGAAAGCCGCGCCTCGTTGGAAAGCCCTTTGGCAGCCGCTCACGTGGCCCCACAGCCCGTGGGGCTGCGGGCTTTGCGGCGGCCGTCAGCCTCGGCGCCACCGGCGCCGACCTGGCGCCGCCGCGCCAGCCTGCAAAGCATTTTCCGGTAGGGCCGCGGCTCTGGCCACAGCTCCCACGCCCGAAGAGCCAGGAGGGAAAGCCATGCCTCGTTGGAAAGCTCTTTGGCAGCCGCTCGCGTGGCCCCACAGCCCGTGGGGCTGCGGGCTTTGCGGCGGCCGTCAGCCTCGGCGCCACCGGCGCCCACCTTGCTACGCTGTTTCAGCCTGCGAAGCATTTTCCGGTAGGGGCGCGGCTCTGGCCACAGCTCCCACGCCCGAAGAGCGAGGATGGAAAGCCGCGCCTCGTTGGAAAGCCCTTTGGCAGCCGCTCGCGTGGCCCCACAGCCCGTGGGGCTGCGGGCTTTGCGGCAGCCGTCAGCCTCAGCGCCACCGGCGCCCACCTGGCGCCGCCGCGCCAGCCTGCGAAGCATTTTCCGGTAGGGCCGCGGCTCTGACCACAGCTCCCACGCCCGAAGAGCCAGGAGGGAAAGCCATGCCTCGTTGGAAAGCACTTTGGCAGCCGCTCGCATGGCCCCACAGCCCGTGGGGCTGCGGGCTTTGCGGCGGCCGTCAGCCTCGGCGACACCGGCGCCCACGTGGCGCCGCCGCGCCAGCCTACGAAGCATTTTTCGGGTAGGGCCGCGGCTCTGGCCACAGCTCCCACGCCCGAAGAGCCAGGAGGGAAAGCCGTGCCTCGTTGGAAAGCTCTTTGGCAGCCGCTCGCGTGGCCCCACAGCCCGTGGGGCTGCGGGCTTTGCGGCGGCCGTCAGCCTCAGCGCCACCGGCGCCCACCTGGCGCCGCCGCGCCAGCCTGCGAAGCATTTTCCGGTAGGGCCGCGGCTCTGGCCACAGCTCCCACGCCCGAAGAGCCAGGAGGGAAAGCCATGCCTCGTTGGAAAGCTCTTTGGCAGCCGCTCGCGTGGCCCCACAGCCCGTGGGGCTGCGGGCTTTGCGGCGGCCGTCAGCCTCGGCGCCACCGGTGACCACCTTGCTCCGCTGCGTCAGCCTGCGAAGCATTTTCCGGTAGGGCCGCGGCTCTGGCCACAGCTCCGACGCCCGAAGAGTGAGGATGGAAAGCCGCGCCTCGTTGGAAAGCACTTTGGCAGCCGCTCGCATGGCCCCACAGCCCGTGGGGCTGCGGGCTTTGCGGCCGCCGTCAGCCTCGGCGACACCGGCGCCCACGTGGCGCCGCCGCGCCTGCCTAAGAAGCATTTTTCGGGTAGGGCCGCGGCTCTGGCCACAGCTCCCACGCCCGAAGAGCCAGGAGGGAAAGCCGTGCCTCGTTGGAAATCTCTTTGGCAGCCACTCGCGTGGCCCCACAGCCCGTGGGGCTGCGGGCTTTTCGGCGGCCGTCAGCCTCAGCGCCACCGGCGCCCACCTTGCTCTGCTGCGTCAGCCTGCGAAGCATTTTCTGGTAGGGCCACGGCTCTGGCCACAGCTCCCACGCCCGAAGAGCAAGGATGGAAAGCCGTGCCTCATTGGAAAGCTCTTTGGCAGCCGCTCGCGTGGCCCCACAGCCTGTGGGGCTGCGGGCTTTGCGGCGGCTCTCAGCCTCGGAGCCACCAGCGCCCACGTGACGCCGCCGCACCAGCCTGCGAAGCATTTTCCGGTAGGGCCGCGGCTCTGGCCACAGCTCTTACGCCCGAAGAGCCAGGAGGGAAAGCCGTGCCTCGTTGGAAATCTCTTTGGCAGCCGCTCGCGTGGCCCCACAGCCCGTGGGGCTGCGGGCTTTGCGGCGGCTATCAGCCTCGGCGCCACCGACGCCCACGTGGCGCCGCCGCGCCAGCCTGCGAAGCATTTTCCGGTAGGGCCGCGGCTCTGACCACAGCTCCCACGCCCAAAGAGCCAGGAGGGAAAGCCGTGCGTCGTTGGAAATCTCTTTGTCAGCCGCTCGCGTGGCCCCACAGCCCGTGGGGCTGCGGGCTTTGCAGCGGCCGTCAGCCTCGGCTCCACCGGCGCCCACCTTGCTCCGCTGCGTCAGCCTGCGAAGCATTTTCCGGTAGGGCCGCGGCTCTGGCCACAGCTCCCACGCCCGAAGAGCGAGGATGGAAAGCCGCGCCTCGGTGGAAAGCCCTTTGGCAGCCGCTCGCGTGGCCCCACAGCCCGTGGGGCTGCGGGCTTTGCGGCGGCCATCAGCCTCGGCGCCACCGGCGCCCACGTGCGGCCGCCGCGCCAGCCTGCGAAGCATTTTCCGGTAGGGCCGCGGCTCTCCCCACAGCTCCCACACCCGAAGAGCCAGGAGGGAAAGCCGTGCCTCGTTGGAAAGCTCTTTGGCAGCCGCTCGCGTGGCCCCACATACCATGGGGCTGCGGGCTTTGCGGCGGCCGTCAGCCTCGGCGCCACCGGCGCCCACCTTGCTCCGCTGCGTCAGCCTGCGAAGCATTTTCCGGTAGGGCCGCGGCTCTGGCCACAGCTCCCACGCCCGAAGAGCCAGGAGGGAAAGCCGTGCCTCGTTGGAAAGCTCTTTGGCAGCCGCTCGCGTGGCCCCACAGCCCGTGGGGCTGCGGGCTTTGCGGCGGCCGTCAGCCTCGGCACCACCGGCGCCCACGTGGCGCTGCCGCGCCAGCCTGCGAAGCATTTTCCGGTAGGGCCGCGGCTCTGGCCACAGCTCCCACGCCTGAAGAGCGAGGATGGAAAGCCGCGCCTCGTTGGAAAGCCCTTTGGCAGCCGCTCGCGTGGCCCCACAGCCCGTGGGGCTGCGGACTTTGCCGCGGCCGTCAGCATCGGCGCCACCGGCGCCCACCTGGCGCCGCCGCGCCAGCCTGCGAAGCATTTTCCGGTAGGGCCGCGGCTCTGGCCACAGCTCCCACGCCCGAAGAGCCAGGAGGGAAAGCCATGCCTCGTTGGAAAGCTCTTTGGCAGCCGCTCGCGTGGCCCCACAGCCCGTGGGGCTGCGGGCTTTGCGGCGGCCGTCAGCCTCGGCGCCACCGGTGACCACCTTGCTCCGCTGCGTCAGCCTGCGAAGCATTTTCCGGTAGGGCCGCGGCTCTGGCCACAGCTCCGACGCCCGAAGAGCGAGGATGGAAAGCCGCGCCTCGTTGGAAAGCACTTTGGCAGCCGCTCGCATGGCCCCACAGCCCGTGGGGCTGCGGGCTTTGCGGCCGCCGTCAGCCTCGGCGACACCGGCGCCCACGTGGCGCCGCCGCGCCTGCCTAAGAAGCATTTTTCGGGTAGGGCCGCGGCTCTGGCCACAGCTCCCACGCCCGAAGAGCCAGGAGGGAAAGCCGTGCCTCGTTGGAAATCTCTTTGGCAGCCGCTCGCGTGGCCCCACAGCCCGTGGGGCTGCGGGCTTTGCGGCGGCTATCAGCCTCGGCGCCACCGACGCCCACGTGGCGCCGCCGCGCCAGCCTGCGAAGCATTTTCCGGTAGGGCCGCGGCTCTGACCACAGCTCCCACGCCCAAAGAGCCAGGAGGGAAAGCCGTGCGTCGTTGGAAATCTCTTTGTCAGCCGCTCGCGTGGCCCCACAGCCCGTGGGGCTGCGGGCTTTGCAGCGGCCGTCAGCCTCGGCTCCACCGGCGCCCACCTTGCTCCGCTGCGTCAGCCTGCGAAGCATTTTCCGGTAGGGCCGCGGCTCTGGCCACAGCTCCCACGCCCGAAGAGCGAGGATGGAAAGCCGCGCCTCGGTGGAAAGCCCTTTGGCAGCCGCTCGCGTGGCCCCACAGCCCGTGGGGCTGCGGGCTTTGCGGCGGCCATCAGCCTCGGCGCCACCGGCGCCCACGTGCGGCCGCCGCGCCAGCCTGCGAACCATTTTCCGGTAGGGCCACGGCTCTGGCCACAGCTCCCACGCCCGAAGAGCCAGGAGGGAAAGCCGTGCCTCGTTGGAAAGCTCTTTGGCAGCCGCTCGCGTGGCCCCACATACCATGGGGCTGCGGGCTTTGCGGCGGCCGTCAGCCTCGGCGCCAACGGCGCCCATTTTGCGCCGCCGCGCCAGCCTGCGAAGCATTTTCGGGTAGGGCCGCGGCTCTGGCCACAGCTCCCACGCCCGAAGACCAAGAATGGAAAGCCGTGCCGCATTGGAAAACTCTTTGGCAGCCGCTCGCGTGGCCCCACAGCCCGTGGGGCTGCGGGCTTTGCGGCGGACGTCAGCCTTGGCGCCACCGGCGCCCACGTGGCGCCGCCGTGCCAGCCTGCGAAGCATTTTCCGGTAGGGCCGCGGCTCTGGCCACAGCTCCCACGCCCGAACAGCCAGGAGGGAAAGCCGTGCCTCGTTGGAAAGCTCTTTGGCAGCCGCTCGCGTGGCCCCACAGACCATGGGGCTGCGGGCTTTGCGGCGGCCGTCAGCCTCGGCGCCACCGGCGCCCACCTTGCTCCGCTGCGTCAGCCTGCGAAGCATTTTCCGGTAGGGCCGCGGCTCTGGCCACAGCTCCCACGCCCGAAGACCAAGGAGGGAAAGCCGTGCCTCGTTGGAAAGCTCTTTGGCAGCCGCTCGCGTGGCCCCACAGCCCGTGGGGCTGCGGGCTTTGCGGCGGCCGTCAGCCTTGGCACCACCGGCGCCCACGTGGCGCCGCCGCGCCTGCCTAAGAAGCATTTTTCGGGTAGGGCCGCGGCTCTGGCCACAGCTCCCACGCCCGAAGAGCCAGGAGGGAAAGCCGTGCCTCGTTGGAAATCTCTTTGGCAGCCACTCGCGTGGCCCCACAGCCCGTGGGGCTGCGGGCTTTGCGGCGGCCATCAGCCTCAGCGCCACCGGCGCCCACCTTGCTCTGCTGCGTCAGCCTGCGAAGCATTTTCTGGTAGGGCCACGGCTCTGGCCACAGCTCCCACGCCCGAAGAGCCAGGATGGAAAGCCGTGCCTCATTGGAAAGCTCTTTGGCAGCCGCTCGCGTGGCCCACAGCCCGTGGGGCTGCGGGCTTTGCGGCGGCTCTCAGCCTCGGAGCCACCAGCGCCCACGTGACGCCGCCGCACCAGCCTGCGAAGCATTTTCCGGTAGGGCCGCGGCTCTGGCCACAGCTCTTACGCCCGAAGAGCCAGGAGGGAAAGCCGTGCCTCGTTGGAAATCTCTTTGGCAGCCGCTCGCGTGGCCCCACAGCCCGTGGGGCTGCGGGCTTTGCGGCGGCTATCAGCCTCGGCGACACCGGCGCCCACGTGGCGCCGCCGCGCCAGCCTGCGAAGCATTTTCCGGTAGGGCCGCGGCTCTGGCCACAGCTCCCACGCCCGAAGAGCGAGGATGGAAAGCCGCGCCTCGTTGGAAAGCCCTTTGGCAGCCGCTCGCGTGGCCCCACAGCCCGTGGGGCTGCGGGCTTTGCGGCGGCCGTCAGCCTCGGCGCCACCGGCGCCCACCTGGCGCCGCCGCGCCAGCCTGCGAAGCATTTTCCGGTAGGGCCGCGGCTCTGGCCACAGCTCCCACGCCCGAAGAGCCAGGAGGGAAAGCCATGCCTCGTTGGAAAGCTCTTTGGCAGCCGCTCGCGTGGCCCCACAGCCCGTGGGGCTGCGGGCTTTGCAGCGGCCGTCAGCCTCGGCTCCACCGACGCCCACCTTGCTCCGCTGCGTCAGCCTGCGAAGCATTTTCCGGTAGGGCCGCGGCTCTGGCCACAGCTCCCACGCCCGAAGAGCGAGGATGGAAAGCCGCGCCTCGTTGGAAAGCCCTTTGGCAGCCGCTCGCGTGGCCCCACAGCCCGTGGGGCTGCGGGCTTTGCGGCGGCCGTCAGCCTCGGCGCCACCGACGCCCACGTGGCGCCGCCGCGCCAGCCTGCGAAGCATTTTCCGGTAGGACCGCGGCTCTGACCACAGCTCCCACGCCCAGAGAGCCAGGAGGGAAAGCCGTGCGTCGTTGGAAATCTCTTTGTCAGCCGCTCGCGTGGCCCCACAGCCCGTGGGGCTGCGGGCTTTGCGGCGGCCGTCAGCCTCGGCTCCACCGGCGCCCACCTTGCTCCGCTGCGTCAGCCTGCGAAGCATTTTCCGGTAGGGCCGCGGCTCTGGCCACAGCTCCCACGCCAGAAGAGCGAGGATGGAAAGCCGCGCCTCGGTGGAAAGCCCTTTGGCAGCCGCTCGCGTGGCCCCACAGCCCGTGGGGCTGCGGGCTTTGCGGCGGCCATCAGCCTCGGCGCCACCGGCGCCCACGTGCGGCCGCCGCGCCAGCCTGCGAAGCAATTTCCGGTAGGGCCGCGGCTCTCCCCACAGCTCCCACACCCGAAGAGCCAGGAGGGAAAGCCGTGCCTCGTTGGAAAGCTCTTTGGCAGCCGCTCGCGTGGCCGCACATAACATGGGGCTGCGGGCTTTGCGGCGGCCGTCAGCCTCGGCGCCAACGGCGCCCATATTGCGCCGCCGCGCCAGCCTGCGAAGCATTTTCCGGTAGGGCCGCGGCTCTGGCCACAGCTCCCACGCCCGAAGACCAAGAATGGAAAGCCGTGCCGCATTGGAAAACTCTTTGGCAGCCGCTCGCGTGGCCCCACAGCCCGTGGGGCTGCGGGCTTTGCGGCGGACGTCAGCCTTGGCGCCACCGGCGCCCACGTGGCGCCGCCGTGCCAGCCTGCGAAGCATTTTCCGGTAGGGCCGCGGCTCTGGCCACAGCTCCCACGCCCGAAGAGCCAGGAGGGAAAGCCGTGCCTCGTTGGAAAGCTCTTTGGCAGCCGCTCGCGTGGCCCCACAGACCATGGGGCTGCGGGCTTTGCGGCGGCCGTCAGCCTCGGCGCCACCGGCGCCCACCTTGCTCCGCTGCGTCAGCCTGCGCAGCATTTTCCGGTAGGGCCGCGGCTCTGGCCACAGCTCCCACGCCCGAAGAGCCAGGAGGGAAAGCCGTGCCTCGTTGGAAAGCTCTTTGGCAGCCGCTCGCGTGGCACCACAGCCCGTGGGGCTGCGGGCTTTGCGGCGGCCGTCAGCCTTGGCACCACCGGCGCCCACGTGGCGCCGCCGCGCCAGCCTGCGAAGCATTTTCCGGTAGGACCGCGGCTCTGACCACAGCTCCCACGCCCAAAGATCCAGGAGGGAAAGCCGTGCGTCGTTGGAAATCTCTTTGGAAGCCGCTCGCGTGGCCCCACAGCCCGTGGGGCTGCGGGCTTTGCAGCGGCCGTCAGCCTCGGCTCCAACGGCGCCCACCTTGCTCCGCTGCGTCAGCCTGCGAAGCATTTTCCGGTAGGGCCACGGCTCTGGCCACAGCTCCCACGCCCGAAGAGCGAGGTTGGAAAGCCGCGCCTCGGTGGAAAGCCCTTTGGCAGCCACTCGCGTGGCCCCACAGCCCGTGGGGCTGCGCGCTTTGCGGCGGCCGTCAGCCTCGGCGCCACCGGCGCCCACCTGGCGCCGCCGCGCCAGCCTGCGAAGCATTTTCCGGTAGGGCCGCGGCTCTCGCCACAGCTCCCACACCCGAAGAGCCAGGAGGGAAAGCCGTGCCTCGTTGGAAAGCTCTTTGGCAGCCGCTCGCGTGGCCCCACAGACCATGGGGCTGCGGGCTTTGCGGCTGCCGTCAGCCTCGGCGCCACCGGCGCCCATTTTGCGCCGCCGTGCCAGCCTGCGAAGCATTTTCCGGTAGGGCCGCGGCTCTGGCCACAGCTCCCACGCCCGAAGAGTGAGGATGGAAAGCCGCGCCTCGTTGGAAAGCCCTTTGGCAGCCGCTCACGTGGCCCCACAGCCCGTGGGGCTGCGGGCTTTGCGGCGGCCGTCAGCCTCGGCGCCACCGGCGCCGACCTGGCGCCGCCGCGCCAGCCTGCAAAGCATTTTCCGGTAGGGCCGCGGCTCTGGCCACAGCTCCCACGCCCGAAGAGCCAGGAGGGAAAGCCATGCCTCGTTGGAAAGCTCTTTGGCAGCCGCTCGCGTGGCCCCACAGCCCGTGGGGCTGCGGGCTTTGCGGCGGCCGTCAGCCTCGGCGCCACCGGCGCCCACCTTGCTACGCTGTTTCAGCCTGCGAAGCATTTTCCGGTAGGGGCGCGGCTCTGGCCACAGCTCCCACGCCCGAAGAGCGAGGATGGAAAGCCGCGCCTCGTTGGAAAGCCCTTTGGCAGCCGCTCGCGTGGCCCCACAGCCCGTGGGGCTGCGGGCTTTGCGGCGGCCGTCAGCCTCAGCGCCACCGGCGCCCACCTGGCGCCGCCGCGCCAGCCTGCGAAGCATTTTCCGGTAGGGCCGCGGCTCTGACCACAGCTCCCACGCCCGAAGAGCCAGGAGGGAAAGCCATGCCTCGTTGGAAAGCTCTTTGGCAGCCGCTCGCGTGGCCCCACAGCCCGTGGGGCTGCGGGCTTTCCGGCGGCTGTCAGCCTCGGCGTCACCGGCGCCCACCTGGCGCCGCCGCGCCAGCCTGCGAAGCATTTTCCGGTAGGGCCGCGGCTCTGGCCACAGCTACCACGCCCGAAGACCAAGGATGGAAAGCCGTGCCTCGTTGGAAAGCACTTTGGCAGCCGCTCGCATGGCCCCACAGCCCGTGGGGCTGCGGGCTTTGCGGCGGCCGTCAGCCTCGGCGACACCGGCGCCCACGTGGCGCCGCCGCGCCAGCCTACGCAGCATTTTTCGGGTAGGGCCGCGGCTCTGGCCACAGCTCCCACGCCCGAAGAGCCAGGAGGGAAAGCCGTGCCTCGTTGGAAAGCTCTTTGGCAGCCGCTCGCGTGGCCCCACAGCCCGTGGGGCTGCGGGCTTTGCGGCGGCCGTCAGCCTCAGCGCCACCGGCGCCCACCTGGCGCCGCCGCGCCAGCCTGCGAAGCATTTTCCGGTAGGACCGCGGCTCTGACCACAGCTCCCTAGCCCAAAGAGCCAGGAGGGAAAGCCGTGCCTCGTTGGAAATCTCTTTGTCAGCCGCTCGCGTGGCCCCACAGCCCGTGGGGCTGCAGGCTTTGCGGCGGCCGTCAGCCTCGGCGCCACTGACGCCCACGTGGCGCCGCCGCGCCAGACTGCGAAGCATTTTCCGGTAGGGCCGCGGCTCTGACCACAGCTCCCACTCCCAAAGAGACAGGAGGGAAAGCCGTGCCTCGTTGGAAAGCTCTTTGGCAGCCGCTCGCGTGGCCCCACAGCCCGTGGGGCTGCGGGCTTTGCGGCGGCTGTCAGCCTCGGCGTCACCGGCGCCCACCTGGCGCCGCTGCGCCAGCCTGCGAAGCATTTTCCGGTAGGGCCGCGGCTCTGGCCACAGCTCCCACGCCCGAAGAGCAAGGATGGAAAGCCGTGCCTCGTTGGAAAGCACTTTGGCAGCCGCTCGCATGGCCCCACAGCCCGTGGGGCTGCGGGCTTTGCGGCGGCCGTCAGCCTCGGCGACACCGGCGCCCACGTGGCGCCGCCGCGCCAGCCTACGAAGCATTTTTCGGGTAGGGCCGCGGCTCTGGCCACAGCTCCCACGCCCGAAGAGCCAGGAGGGAAAGCCGTGCCTCGTTGGAAAGCTCTTTGGCAGCCGCTCGCGTGGCCCCACAGCCCGTGGGGCTGCGGGCTTTGCGTCGGCCGTCAGCCTCAGCGCCACCGGCGCTCACCTTGCTCTGCTGCGTCAGCCTGCGAAGCATTTTCTGGTAGGGCCACGGCTCTGGCCACAGCTCCCACGCCTGAAGAGCAAGGATGGGAAGCCGTGCCTCGTTGGAAAGCTCTTTGGCAGCCGCTCGCGTGGCCCCACAGCCCGTGGGGCTGCGGGCTTTGCGGCGGACGTCAGCCTTGGCGCCACCGGCGCCCACGTGGCGCCGCCGTGCCAGCCTGCGAAGCATTTTCCGGTAGGGCCGCAGCTCTGGCCACAGCTCCCACACCCGAAGAGCCAGGAGGGAAAGCGTGCCTCGTTGGAAAGCTCTTTGGCAGCCGCTCGCGTGGCCCCAAAGACCATGGGGCTGCGGGCTTTGCGGCGGCCGTCAGCCTCGGCGCCACCGGCGCCCACCTTGCTCCGCTGCGACAGCCTGCGAAGCATTTTCCGGTAGGGCCGCGGCTCTGGCCACAGCTCCCACGCCCGAAGAGCCAGGAGGGAAAGCCGTGCCTCGTTGGAAAGCTCTTTGGCAGCCGCTCGCGTGGCCCCACAGCCCGTGGGGCTGCGGGCTTTGCGGCGGCCGTCAGCCTCGGCACCACCGGCGCCCACGTGGCGCTGCCGCGCCAGCCTGCGAAGCATTTTCCGGTAGGGCCGCGGCTCTGGCCACAGCTCCCACGCCTGAAGAGCGAGGATGGAAAGCCGCGCCTCGTTGGAAAGCCCTTTGGCAGCCGCTCGCGTGGCCCCACAGCCCGTGGGGCTGCGGGCTTTGCCGCGGCCGTCAGCATCGGCGCCACCGGCGCCCACCTGGCGCCGCCGCGCCAGTCTGCGAAGCATTTTCCGGTAGGGCCGCGGCTCTGGCCACAGCTCCCACGCCCGAAGAGCCAGGAGGGAAAGCCATGCCTCGTTGGAAAGCTCTTTGGCAGCCGCTCGCGTGGCCCCACAGCCCGTGGGGCTGCGGGCTTTGCGGCGGCCGTCAGCCTCGGCGCCACCGGCGACCACCTTGCTCCGCTGCGTCAGCCTGCGAAGCATTTTCCGGTAGGGCCGCGGCTCTGGCCACAGCTCCGACGCCTGAAGAGCGAGGATGGAAAGCCGCGCCTCGTTGGAAAGCACTTTGGCAGCCGCTCGCATGGCCCCACAGCCCGTGGGGCTGCGGGCTTTGCGGCCGCCGTCAGCCTCGGCGACACCGGCGCCCACGTGGCGCCGCCGCGCCTGCCTAAGAAGCATTTTTCGGGTAGGGCCGCGGCTCTGGCCACAGCTCCCACGCCCGAAGAGCCAGGAGGGAAAGCCGTGCCTCGTTGGAAATCTCTTTGGCAGCCACTCGCGTGGCCCCACATCCCGTGGGGCTGCGGGATTTGCGGCGGCCGTCAGCCTCAGCGCCACCGGCGCCCACCTTGCTCTGCTGCGTCAGCCTGCGAAGCATTTTCTGGTAGGGCCACGGCTCTGGCCACAGCTCCCACGCCCGAAGAGCAAAGATGGAAAGCCGTGCCTCGTTGGAAAGCTCTTTGGCAGCCGCTCGCGTGGCCCCACAGCCCGTGGGGCTGCGGGCTTTGCGGCGGCTCTCAGCCTCGGAGCCACCAGCGCCCACGTGACGCCGCCGCACCAGCCTGCGAAGCATTTTCCGGTAGGGCCGCGGCTCTGGCCACAGCTCTTACGCCCGAAGAGCCAGGAGGGAAAGCCGTGCCTCGTTGGAAATCTCTTTGGCAGCCGCTCGCGTGGCCCCACAGCCCGTGGGGCTGCGGGCTTTGCGGCGGCCGTCAGCCTCGGCGACACCGGCGCCCACGTGGCGCCGCCGCGCCAGCCTGCGAAGCATTTTCCGGTAGCGCCTCGCCTCTGGCCACAGCTCCCATGCCCGAAGAGCCAGGATGGAAAGCCGTGCCTCGTTGGAAAGCTCTTTGGCAGCCGCTCGCGTGGCCCCACAGCCCGTGGGGCTGCGGGCTTTGCGGCGGCCATCAGCCTCGGCGCCACCGGCGCCCACGTGCGGCCGCCGCGCCAGCCTGCGAAGCATTTTCGGGTAGGGCCGCGGCTCTCCCCACAGCTCCCACACCCGAAGAGCCAGGAGGGAAAGCCGTGCCTCGTTGGAAAGCTCTTTGGCAGCCGCTCGCGTGGCCCCACATACCATGGGGCTGCGGGCTTTGCGGCGGCCGTCAGCCTCGGCGCCAACGGCGCCCATTTTGCGCCGCCGCGCCAGCCTGCGAAGCATTTTCCGGTAGGGCCGCGGCTCTGGCCACAGCTCCCACGCCCGAAGACCAAGAATGGAAAGCCGTGCCGCATTGGAAAACTCTTTGGCAGCCGCTCGCGTGGCCCCACAGCCCGTGGGGCTGCGTGCTTTGCGGCGGCCGTCAGCCTCGGCGCCAACGGCGCCCATTTTGCGCCGCCGTGCCAGCCTGCGAAGCATTTTCCGGTAGGGCCGCGGCTCTGGCCACAGCTCCCACGCCCGAAGAGCCAGGAGGGAAAGCCGTGCCTCGTTGGAAAGCTCTTTGGCAGCCGCTCGCGTGGCCCCACAGACCGTGGGGCTGCGGGCTTTGCGGCGGCCGTCAGCCTCGGCGCCACCGGCGCCCACCTTGCTCCGCTGCGTCAGCCTGCGAAGCATTTTCCGGTAGGGCCGCGGCTCTGGCCACAGCTCCCACGCCCGAAGAGCCAGGAGGGAAAGCCGTGCCTCGTTGGAAAGCTCTTTGGCAGCCGCTCGCGTGGCCCCACAGCCCGTGGGGCTGCGGGCTTTGCGGCGGCCGTCAGCCTTGGCGCCACCGGCGCCCACGAGGCACCGCCGTGCCAGCCTGCGAAGCATTTTCCGGTAGGGCCGCGGCTCTGGCCACAGCTCCCACACCCGAAGAGCCAGGAGGGAAAGCCGTGCCTCGTTGGAAAGCTCTTTGGCAGCCGCTCGCGTGGCCCCACAGACCATGGGGCTGCGGGCTTTGCGGCGGCCGTCAGCCTCGGCGCCACCGGCGCCAACCTTGCTCCGCTGCGTCAGCCTGCGAAGCATTTTCCGGTAGGGCCGCGGCTCTGGCCACAGCTCCCACGCCCGAAGAGCCAGGAGGGAAAGCCGTGCCTCGTTGGAAAGCTCTTTGGCAGCCGCTCGCGTGGCCCCACAGCTCGTGGGGCTGCGGGCTTTGCGTCGGCCGTCAGCCTCAGCGACACCGGCGCCCACGTGGCGCCGCCGCGCCAGCCTACGAAGCATTTTTCGGGTAGGGCCGCGGCTCTGGCCACAGCTCCCACGCCCGAAGAGCCAGGAGGGAAAGCCGTGCCTCGTTGGAAAGCTCTTTGGCAGTTGCTCGCGTGGCCCCACAGCCCGTGGGGCTGCGGGCTTTGCGGCGGCCGTCAGCCTCAGCGACACCGGCGCCCACCTGTCGCCGCCGCGCCAGCCTGCGAAGCATTTTCCGGTAGGACCGCGGCTCTGACCACAGCTCCCACACCCAAAGAGCCAGGAGGGAAAGCCGTGCCTCGTTGGAAATCTCTTTGGCAGCCGCTCGCGTGGCCCCACAGCCCGTGGGGCTGCGGGCTTTGCGGCGGCCGTCAGCCTCGGCGCCACCGACGCCCATGAGGCGCCGCCGCGCCAGCCTGCAAAGCATTTTCCGGTAGGGCCGCGGCTCTGGCCACAGCTCCCACACCCGAAGAGCCAGGAGGGAAAGCCTTGCCTCGTTGGAAAGCTCTTTGGCAGCCGCTCGTGTGGCCCCACAGACCATGGGGCTGCGGGCTTTGCGGCGGCCGTCAGCCTCGGCGTCACCGGCGCCCACCTTGCTCCGCTGCGTCAGCCTGCGAAGCATTTTCCGGTAGGGACGCGGCTCTGGCCACAGCTCCCACGCCCGAAGAGCCAGGAGGGAAAGCTGTGCCTCGTTGGAAAGCTCTTTGGCAGCCGCTCGCGTGGCCCCACAGACCATGGGGCTGCGGGCTTTGCGGCGGCCGTCAGCCTCGGCGCCACCGGCGCCCATTTTTCGCCGCCGCGCCAGCCTGCGAAGCATTTTCCGGTAGGGCCGCGGCTCTGGCCACAGCTCCCACGCCCGAAGACCAAGGAGGGAAAGCCGTGCCGCATTGGAAAGCTCTTTGGCAGCCGCTCGCGTGGCCCCACAGCCCGTGGGGCTGCGGGCTTTGCGGCGGCTCTCAGCCTCGGAGCCACCAGCGCCCACGTGGCGCCGCCGCGCCAGCCTGCGAAGCATTTTCCGGTAGGGCCGCGGCTCTGGCCACAGCTCCCACGCCCGAAGAGCCAGGAGGGAAAGCCGTGCCTCGTTGGAAAGCTCTTTGGCAGCCGCTCGCGTGGCCCCACAGCCCGTGGGGCTGCGGGCTTTGCGGCGGCCGTCAGCCTTGGCACCACCGGCGCCCACGTGGCGCCGCCGCGCCTGCCTAAGAAGCATTTTTCGGGTAGGGCCGCGGCTCTGGCCACAGCTCCCACGCCCGAAGAACCAGGAGGGAAAGCCGTGCCTCGTTGGAAATCTCTTTGGCAGCCACTCGCGTGGCCCCACAGCCCGTGGGGCTGCGGGCTTTGCGGCGGCCGTCAGCCTCAGCGCCACCGGCGCCCACCTTGCTCTGCTGCGTCAGCCTGCGAAGCATTTTCTGGTAGGGCCACGGCTCTGGCCACAGCTCCCACGCCCGAAGAGCCAGGATGGAAAGCCGTGCCTCATTGGAAAGCTCTTTGGCAGCCGCTCGCGTGGCCCACAGCCCGTGGGGCTGCGGGCTTTGCGGCGGCTCTCAGCCTCGGAGCCACCAGCGCCCACGTGACGCCGCCGCACCAGCCTGCGAAGCATTTTCTGGTAGGGCCGCGGCTCTGGCCACAGCTCTTACGCCCGAAGAGCCAGGAGGGAAAGCCGTGCCTCGTTGGAAATCTCTTTGGCAGCCGCTCGCGTGGCCCCACAGCCCGTGGGGCTGCGGGCTTTGCGGCGGCTATCAGCCTCGGCGACACCGGCGCCCACGTGGCACCGCCGCGCCAGCCTGCGAAGCATTTTCCGGTAGGGCCGCGGCTCTGGCCACAGCTCCCACGCCCGAAGAGCGAGGATGGAAAGCCGCGCCTCGTTGGAAAGCCCTTTGGCAGCCGCTCGCGTGGCCCCACAGCCCGTGGGGCTGCGGGCTTTGCGGCGGCCGTCAGCCTCGGCGCCACCGGCGCCCACCTGGCGCCGCCGCGCCAGCCTGCGAAGCATTTTCCGGTAGGGCCGCGGCTCTGGCCACAGCTCCCACGCCCGAAGAGCCAGGAGGGAAAGCCATGCCTCGTTGGAAAGCTCTTTGGCAGCCGCTCGCGTGGCCCCACAGCCCGTGGGGCTGCGGGCTTTGCAGCGGCCGTCAGCCTCGGCTCCACCGACGCCCACCTTGCTCCGCTGCGTCAGCCTGCGAAGCATTTTCCGGTAGGGCCGCGGCTCTGGCCACAGCTCCCACGCCCGAAGAGCGAGGATGGAAAGCCGCGCCTCGTTGGAAAGCCCTTTGGCAGCCGCTCGCGTGGCCCCACAGCCCGTGGGGCTGCGGGCTTTGCGGCGGCCGTCAGCCTCGGCGCCACCGACGCCCACGTGGCGCCGCCGCGCCAGCCTGCGAAGCATTTTCCGGTAGGACCGCGGCTCTGACCACAGCTCCCACGCCCAAAGAGCCAGGAGGGAAAGCCGTGCGTCGTTGGAAATCTCTTTGTCAGCCGCTCGCGTGGCCCCACAGCCCGTGGGGCTGCGGGCTTTGCGGCGGCCGTCAGCCTCGGCTCCACCGGCGCCCACCTTGCTCCGCTGCGTCAGCCTGCGAAGCATTTTCCGGTAGGGCCGCGGCTCTGGCCACAGCTCCCACGCCAGAAGAGCGAGGATGGAAAGCCGCGCCTCGGTGGAAAGCCCTTTGGCAGCCGCTCGCGTGGCCCCACAGCCCGTGGGGCTGCGGGCTTTGCGGCGGCCGTCAGCCTCGGCGCCACCGGCGCCCACCTTGCTCCGCTGCGTCAGCCTGCGAAGCATTTTCCGGTAGGGCCGCGGCTCTGGCCACAGCTCCCACGCCCGAAGAGCCAGGAGGGAAAGCCGTGCCTCGTTGGAAAGCTCTTTGGCAGCCGCTCGCGTGGCACCACAGCCCGTGGGGCTGCGGGCTTTGCGGCGGCCGTCAGCCTTGGCACCACCGGCGCCCACGTGGCGCCGCCGCGCCAGCCTGCGAAGCATTTTCCGGTAGGGCCGCGGCTCTGGCCACAGCTCCCACGCCCGAAGAGTGAGGATGGAAAGCCGCGCCTCGTTGGAAAGCCCTTTGGCAGCCGCTCACGTGGCCCCACAGCCCGTGGGGCTGCGGGCTTTGCGGCGGCCGTCAGCCTCGGCGCCACCGGCGCCGACCTGGCGCCGCCGCGCCAGCCTGCAAAGCATTTTCCGGTAGGGCCGCGGCTCTGGCCACAGCTCCCACGCCCGAAGAGCCAGGAGGGAAAGCCATGCCTCGTTGGAAAGCTCTTTGGCAGCCGCTCGCGTGGCCCCACAGCCCGTGGGGCTGCGGGCTTTGCGGCGGCCGTCAGCCTCGGCGCCACCGGCGCCCACCTTGCTACGCTGTTTCAGCCTGCGAAGCATTTTCCGGTAGGGGCGCGGCTCTGGCCACAGCTCCCACGCCCGAAGAGCGAGGATGGAAAGCCGCGCCTCGTTGGAAAGCCCTTTGGCAGCCGCTCGCGTGGCCCCACAGCCCGTGGGGCTGCGGGCTTTGCGGCGGCCGTCAGCCTCAGCGCCACCGGCGCCCACCTGGCGCCGCCGCGCCAGCCTGCGAAGCATTTTCCGGTAGGGCCGCGGCTCTGACCACAGCTCCCACGCCCGAAGAGCCAGGAGGGAAAGCCATGCCTCGTTGGAAAGCACTTTGGCAGCCGCTCGCATGGCCCCACAGCCCGTGGGGCTGCGGGCTTTGCGGCGGCCGTCAGCCTCGGCGACACCGGCGCCCACGTGGCGCCGCCGCGCCAGCCTACGAAGCATTTTTCGGGTAGGGCCGCGGCTCTGGCCACAGCTCCCACGCCCGAAGAGCCAGGAGGGAAAGCCGTGCCTCGTTGGAAAGCTCTTTGGCAGCCGCTCGCGTGGCCCCACAGCCCGTGGGGCTGCGGGCTTTGCGGCGGCCGTCAGCCTCAGCGCCACCGGCGCCCACCTGGCGCCGCCGCGCCAGCCTGCGAAGCATTTTCCGGTAGGACCGCGGCTCTGACCACAGCTCCCACGCCCGAAGAGCCAGGAGGGAAAGCCGTGCCTCGTTGGAAATCTCTTTGTCAGCCGCTCGCGTGGCCCCACAGCCCGTGGGGCTGCAGGCTTTGCGGCGGCCGTCAGCCTCGGCGCCACTGACGCCCACGTGGCGCCGCCGCGCCAGACTGCGAAGCATTTTCCGGTAGGGCCGCGGCTCTGACCACAGCTCCCACGCCCAAAGAGACAGGAGGGAAAGCCGTGCCTCGTTGGAAAGCTCTTTGGCAGCCGCTCGCGTGGCCCCACAGCCCGTGGGGCTGCGGGCTTTGCGGCGGCTGTCAGCCTCGGCGTCACCGGCGCCCACCTGGCGCCGCTGCGCCAGCCTGCGAAGCATTTTCCGGTAGGGCCGCGGCTCTGGCCACAGCTCCCACGCCCGAAGAGCAAGGATGGAAAGCCGTGCCTCGTTGGAAAGCACTTTGGCAGCCGCTCGCATGGCCCCACAGCCCGTGGGGCTGCGGGCTTTGCGGCGGCCGTCAGCCTCGGCGACACCGGCGCCCACGTGGCGCCGCCGCGCCAGCCTACGAAGCATTTTTCGGGTAGGGCCGCGGCTCTGGCCACAGCTCCCACGCCCGAAGAGCCAGGAGGGAAAGCCGTGCCTCGTTGGAAAGCTCTTTGGCAGCCGCTCGCGTGGCCCCACAGCCCGTGGGGCTGCGGGCTTTGCGGCGGCCGTCAGCCTCGGCGCCACCGACGCCCATGAGGCGCCGCCGCGCCAGCCTGCAAAGCATTTTCCGGTAGGGCCGCGGCTCTGGCCACAGCTCCCACACCCGAAGAGCCAGGAGGGAAAGCCTTGCCTCGTTGGAAAGCTCTTTGGCAGCCGCTCGTGTGGCCCCACAGACCATGGGGCTGCGGGCTTTGCGGCGGCCGTCAGCCTCGGCGTCACCGGCGCCCACCTTGCTCCGCTGCGTCAGCCTGCGAAGCATTTTCCGGTAGGGACGCGGCTCTGGCCACAGCTCCCACGCCCGAAGAGCCAGGAGGGAAAGCTGTGCCTCGTTGGAAAGCTCTTTGGCAGCCGCTCGCGTGGCCCCACAGACCATGGGGCTGCGGGCTTTGCGGCGGCCGTCAGCCTCGGCGCCACCGGCGCCCATTTTTCGCCGCCGCGCCAGCCTGCGAAGCATTTTCCGGTAGGGCCGCGGCTCTGGCCACAGCTCCCACGCCCGAAGACCAAGGAGGGAAAGCCGTGCCGCATTGGAAAGCTCTTTGGCAGCCGCTCGCGTGGCCCCACAGCCCGTGGGGCTGCGGGCTTTGCGGCGGCTCTCAGCCTCGGAGCCACCAGCGCCCACGTGGCGCCGCCGCGCCAGCCTGCGAAGCATTTTCCGGTAGGGCCGCGGCTCTGGCCACAGCTCCCACGCCCGAAGAGCCAGGAGGGAAAGCCGTGCCTCGTTGGAAAGCTCTTTGGCAGCCGCTCGCGTGGCCCCACAGCCCGTGGGGCTGCGGGCTTTGCGGCGGCCGTCAGCCTTGGCACCACCGGCGCCCACGTGGCGCCGCCGCGCCTGCCTAAGAAGCATTTTTCGGGTAGGGCCGCGGCTCTGGCCACAGCTCCCACGCCCGAAGAGCCAGGAGGGAAAGCCGTGCCTCGTTGGAAATCTCTTTGGCAGCCACTCGCGTGGCCCCACAGCCCGTGGGGCTGCGGGCTTTGCGGCGGCCGTCAGCCTCAGCGCCACCGGCGCCCACCTTGCTCTGCTGCGTCAGCCTGCGAAGCATTTTCTGGTAGGGCCACGGCTCTGGCCACAGCTCCCACGCCCGAAGAGCCAGGATGGAAAGCCGTGCCTCATTGGAAAGCTCTTTGGCAGCCGCTCGCGTGGCCCACAGCCCGTGGGGCTGCGGGCTTTGCGGCGGCTCTCAGCCTCGGAGCCACCAGCGCCCACGTGACGCCGCCGCACCAGCCTGCGAAGCATTTTCTGGTAGGGCCGCGGCTCTGGCCACAGCTCTTACGCCCGAAGAGCCAGGAGGGAAAGCCGTGCCTCGTTGGAAATCTCTTTGGCAGCCGCTCGCGTGGCCCCACAGCCCGTGGGGCTGCGGGCTTTGCGGCGGCTATCAGCCTCGGCGACACCGGCGCCCACGTGGCACCGCCGCGCCAGCCTGCGAAGCATTTTCCGGTAGGGCCGCGGCTCTGGCCACAGCTCCCACGCCCGAAGAGCGAGGATGGAAAGCCGCGCCTCGTTGGAAAGCCCTTTGGCAGCCGCTCGCGTGGCCCCACAGCCCGTGGGGCTGCGGGCTTTGCGGCGGCCGTCAGCCTCGGCGCCACCGGCGCCCACCTGGCGCCGCCGCGCCAGCCTGCGAAGCATTTTCCGGTAGGGCCGCGGCTCTGGCCACAGCTCCCACGCCCGAAGAGCCAGGAGGGAAAGCCATGCCTCGTTGGAAAGCTCTTTGGCAGCCGCTCGCGTGGCCCCACAGCCCGTGGGGCTGCGGGCTTTGCAGCGGCCGTCAGCCTCGGCTCCACCGACGCCCACCTTGCTCCGCTGCGTCAGCCTGCGAAGCATTTTCCGGTAGGGCCGCGGCTCTGGCCACAGCTCCCACGCCCGAAGAGCGAGGATGGAAAGCCGCGCCTCGTTGGAAAGCCCTTTGGCAGCCGCTCGCGTGGCCCCACAGCCCGTGGGGCTGCGGGCTTTGCGGCGGCCGTCAGCCTCGGCGCCACCGACGCCCACGTGGCGCCGCCGCGCCAGCCTGCGAAGCATTTTCCGGTAGGACCGCGGCTCTGACCACAGCTCCCACGCCCAAAGAGCCAGGAGGGAAAGCCGTGCGTCGTTGGAAATCTCTTTGTCAGCCGCTCGCGTGGCCCCACAGCCCGTGGGGCTGCGGGCTTTGCGGCGGCCGTCAGCCTCGGCTCCACCGGCGCCCACCTTGCTCCGCTGCGTCAGCCTGCGAAGCATTTTCCGGTAGGGCCGCGGCTCTGGCCACAGCTCCCACGCCAGAAGAGCGAGGATGGAAAGCCGCGCCTCGGTGGAAAGCCCTTTGGCAGCCGCTCGCGTGGCCCCACAGCCCGTGGGGCTGCGGGCTTTGCGGCGGCCGTCAGCCTCGGCGCCACCGGCGCCCACCTTGCTCCGCTGCGTCAGCCTGCGAAGCATTTTCCGGTAGGGCCGCGGCTCTGGCCACAGCTCCCACGCCCGAAGAGCCAGGAGGGAAAGCCGTGCCTCGTTGGAAAGCTCTTTGGCAGCCGCTCGCGTGGCACCACAGCCCGTGGGGCTGCGGGCTTTGCGGCGGCCGTCAGCCTTGGCACCACCGGCGCCCACGTGGCGCCGCCGCGCCAGCCTGCGAAGCATTTTCCGGTAGGACCGCGGCTCTGACCACAGCTCCCACGCCCAAAGATCCAGGAGGGAAAGCCGTGCGTCATTGGAAATCTCTTTGGAAGCCGCTCGCGTGGCCCCACAGCCCGTGGGGCTGCGGGCTTTGCAGCGGCCGTCAGCCTCGGCTCCAACGGCGCCCACCTTGCTCCGCTGCGTCAGCCTGCGAAGCATTTTCCGGTAGGGCCACGGCTCTGGCCACAGCTCCCACGCCCGAAGAGCGAGGTTGGAAAGCCGCGCCTCGGTGGAAAGCCCTTTGGCAGCCGCTCGCGTGGCCCCACAGCCCGTGGGGCTGCGCGCTTTGCGGCGGCCGTCAGCCTCGGCGCCACCGGCGCCCACCTGGCGCCGCCGCGCCAGCCTGCGAAGCATTTTCCGGTAGGGCCGCGGCTCTCGCCACAGCTCCCACACCCGAAGAGCCAGGAGGGAAAGCCGTGCCTCGTTGGAAAACTCTTTGGCAGCCGCTCGCGTGGCCCCACAGACCATGGGGCTGCGGGCTTTGCGGCTGCCGTCAGCCTCGGCGCCACCGGCGCCCATTTTGCGCCGCCGTGCCAGCCTGCGAAGCATTTTCCGGTAGGGCCGCGGCTCTGGCCACAGCTCCCACGCCCGAAGAGTGAGGATGGAAAGCCGCGCCTCGTTGGAAAGCCCTTTGGCAGCCGCTCACGTGGCCCCACAGCCCGTGGGGCTGCGGGCTTTGCGGCGGCCGTCAGCCTCGGCGCCACCGGCGCCGACCTGGCGCCGCCGCGCCAGCCTGCAAAGCATTTTCCGGTAGGGCCGCGGCTCTGGCCACAGCTCCCACGCCCGAAGAGCCAGGAGGGAAAGCCATGCCTCGTTGGAAAGCTCTTTGGCAGCCGCTCGCGTGGCCCCACAGCCCGTGGGGCTGCGGGCTTTGCGGCGGCCGTCAGCCTCGGCGCCACCGGCGCCCACCTTGCTACGCTGTTTCAGCCTGCGAAGCATTTTCCGGTAGGGGCGCGGCTCTGGCCACAGCTCCCACGCCCGAAGAGCGAGGATGGAAAGCCGCGCCTCGTTGGAAAGCCCTTTGGCAGCCGCTCGCGTGGCCCCACAGCCCGTGGGGCTGCGGGCTTTGCGGCGGCCGTCAGCCTCAGCGCCACCGGCGCCCACCTGGCGCCGCCGCGCCAGCCTGCGAAGCATTTTCCGGTAGGGCCGCGGCTCTGACCACAGCTCCCACGCCCGAAGAGCCAGGAGGGAAAGCCATGCCTCGTTGGAAAGCACTTTGGCAGCCGCTCGCATGGCCCCACAGCCCGTGGGGCTGCGGGCTTTGCGGCGGCCGTCAGCCTCGGCGACACCGGCGCCCACGTGGCGCCGCCGCGCCAGCCTACGAAGCATTTTTCGGGTAGGGCCGCGGCTCTGGCCACAGCTCCCACGCCCGAAGAGCCAGGAGGGAAAGCCGTGCCTCGTTGGAAAGCTCTTTGGCAGCCGCTCGCGTGGCCCCACAGCCCGTGGGGCTGCGGGCTTTGCGGCGGCCGTCAGCCTCAGCGCCACCGGCGCCCACCTGGCGCCGCCGCGCCAGCCTGCGAAGCATTTTCCGGTAGGACCGCGGCTCTGACCACAGCTCCCACGCCCGAAGAGCCAGGAGGGAAAGCCGTGCCTCGTTGGAAATCTCTTTGTCAGCCGCTCGCGTGGCCCCACAGCCCGTGGGGCTGCAGGCTTTGCGGCGGCCGTCAGCCTCGGCGCCACTGACGCCCACGTGGCGCCGCCGCGCCAGACTGCGAAGCATTTTCCGGTAGGGCCGCGGCTCTGACCACAGCTCCCACGCCCAAAGAGACAGGAGGGAAAGCCGTGCCTCGTTGGAAAGCTCTTTGGCAGCCGCTCGCGTGGCCCCACAGCCCGTGGGGCTGCGGGCTTTGCGGCGGCTGTCAGCCTCGGCGTCACCGGCGCCCACGTGGCGCCGCTGCGCCAGCCTGCGAAGCATTTTCCGGTAGGGCCGCGGCTCTGGCCACAGCTCCCACGCCCGAAGAGCAAGGATGGAAAGCCGTGCCTCGTTGGAAAGCACTTTGGCAGCCGCTCGCATGGCCCCACAGCCCGTGGGGCTGCGGGCTTTGCGGCGGCCGTCAGCCTCGGCGACACCGGCGCCCACGTGGCGCCGCCGCGCCAGCCTACGAAGCATTTTTCGGGTAGGGCCGCGGCTCTGGCCACAGCTCCCACGCCCGAAGAGCCAGGAGGGAAAGCCGTGCCTCGTTGGAAAGCTCTTTGGCAGCCGCTCGCGTGGCCCCACAGCCCGTGGGGCTGCGGGCTTTGCGTCGGCCGTCAGCCTCAGCGCCACCGGCGCCCACCTTGCTCTGCTGCGTCAGCCTTCGAAGCATTTTCTGGTAGGGCCACGGCTCTGGCCACAGCTCCCACGCCTGAAGAGCAAGGATGGGAAGCCGTGCCTCGTTGGAAAGCTCTTTGGCAGCCGCTCGCGTGGCCCCACAGCCCGTGGGGCTGCGGGCTTTGCGGCGGACGTCAGCCTTGGCGCCACCGGCGCCCACGTGGCGCCGCCGTGCCAGCCTGCGAAGCATTTTCCGGTAGGGCCGCGGCTCTGGCCACAGCTCCCACGCCTGAAGAGCGAGGATGGAAAGCCGCGCCTCGTTGGAAAGCCCTTTGGCAGCCGCTCGCGTGGCCCCACAGCCCGTGGGGCTGCGGGCTTTGCCGCGGCCGTCAGCATCGGCGCCACCGGCGCCCACCTGGCGCCGCCGCGCCAGTCTGCGAAGCATTTTCCGGTAGGGCCGCGGCTCTGGCCACAGCTCCCACGCCCGAAGAGCCAGGAGGGAAAGCCATGCCTCGTTGGAAAGCTCTTTGGCAGCCGCTCGCGTGGCCCCACAGCCCGTGGGGCTGCGGGCTTTGCGGCGGACGTCAGCCTTGGCGCCACCGGCGCCCACGTGGCGCCGCCGTGCCAGCCTGCGAAGCATTTTCCGGTAGGGCCGCGGCTCTGGCCACAGCTCCCACGCCTGAAGAGCGAGGATGGAAAGCCGCGCCTCGTTGGAAAGCCCTTTGGCAGCCGCTCGCGTGGCCCCACAGCCCGTGGGGCTGCGGGCTTTGCGGCCGCCGTCAGCCTCGGCGACACCGGCGCCCACGTGGCGCCGCCGCGCCTGCCTAAGAAGCATTTTTCGGGTAGGGCCGCGGCTCTGGCCACAGCTCCCACGCCCGAAGAGCCAGGAGGGAAAGCCGTGCCTCGTTGGAAATCTCTTTGGCAGCCACTCGCGTGGCCCCACATCCCGTGGGGCTGCGGGATTTGCGGCGGCCGTCAGCCTCAGCGCCACCGGCGCCCACCTTGCTCTGCTGCGTCAGCCTGCGAAGCATTTTCTGGTAGGGCCACGGCTCTGGCCACAGCTCCAACGCCCGAAGAGCAAAGATGGAAAGCCGTGCCTCATTGGAAAGCTCTTTGGCAGCCGCTCGCGTGGCCCCACAGCCCGTGGGGCTGCGGGCTTTGCGGCGGCTCTCAGCCTCGGCGACACCAGCGCCCACGTGACGCCGCCGCACCAGCCTGCGAAGCATTTTCCGGTAGGGCCGCGGCTCTGGCCACAGCTCTTACGCCCGAAGAGCCAGGAGGGAAAGCCGTGCCTCGTTGGAAATCTCTTTGGCAGCCGCTCGCGTGGCCCCACAGCCCGTGGGGCTGCGGGCTTTGCGGCGGCCGTCAGCCTCGGCGCCAACGGCGCCCATTTTGCGCCGCCGTGCCAGCCTGCGAAGCATTTTCCGGTAGGGCCGCGGCTCTGGCCACAGCTCCCACGCCCGAAGAGCCAGGAGGGAAAGCCGTGCCTCGTTGGAAAGCTCTTTGGCAGCCGCTCGCGTGGCCCCACAGACCGTGGGGCTGCGGGCTTTGCGGCGGCCGTCAGCCTCGGCGCCACCGGCGCCCACCTTGCTCCGCTGCGTCAGCCTGCGAAGCATTTTCCGGTAGGGCCGCGGCTCTGGCCACAGCTCCCACGCCCGAAGAGCCAGGAGGGAAAGCCGTGCCTCGTTGGAAAGCTCTTTGGCAGCCGCTCGCGTGGCCCCACAGCCCGTGGGGCTGCGGACTTTGCGGCGGCCGTCAGCCTTGGCACCACCGGCGCCCACGTGGCGCCGACGCGCCAGCCTGCGAAGCATTTTCCGGTAGGACCGCGGCTCTGATCATAGCTCCCACGCCCAAAGATCCAGGAGGGAAAGCCGTGCGTCGTTGGAAATCTCTTTGGCAGCCGCTCGCGTGGCCCCACAGCCCGTGGGGCTGCGGGCTTTGCGGTGGCCGTCAGCCTCGGTGCCACCGGCGCCCACCTGGCGCCGCCGCGCCAGCCTGCGAAGCATTTTCCGGTAGGGCCGCGGCTCTGGCCACAGCTCCCACGCCCGAAGACCAAGAAGGGAAAGCCGTGCCGCATTGGAAAGCTCTTTGGCAGCCGCTCGCGTGGCCCCACAGCCCGTGGGGCTGCGGGCTTTGCGGCGGCCGTCAGCCTTGGCGCCACCGGCGCCCACGAGGCACCGCCGTGCCAGCCTGCGAAGCATTTTCCGGTAGGGCCGCGGCTCTGGCCACAGCTCCCACACCCGAAGAGCCAGGAGGGAAAGCCGTGCCTCGTTGGAAAGCTCTTTGGCAGCCGCTCGCGTGGCCCCACAGACCATGGGGCTGCGGGCTTTGCGGCGGCCGTCAGCCTCGGCGCCACCGGCGCCCACCTTGCTCCGCTGCGTCAGCCTGCGAAGCATTTTCCGGTAGGGCCGCGTCTCTGGCCACAGCTCCCACGCCCGAAGAGCCAGGAGGGAAAGCCGTGCCTCGTTGGAAAGCTCTTTGGCAGCCGCTCGCGTGGCCCCACAGCTCGTGGGGCTGCGGGCTTTGCGTCGGCCGTCAGCCTCAGCGACACCAGCGCCCACGTGGCGCCGCCGCGCCAGCCTACGAAGCATTTTTCGGGTAGGGCCGCGGCTCTGGCCACAGCTCCCACGCCCGAAGAGCCAGGAGGGAAAGCCGTGCCTCGTTGGAAAGCTCTTTGGCAGTTGCTCGCGTGGCCCCACAGCCCGTGGGGCTGCGGGCTTTGCGGCGGCCGTCAGCCTCATCGCCACCGGCGCCCACCTGGCGCCGCCGCGCCAGTCTGCGAAGCATTTTCCGGTAGGACCGCGGCTCTGACCACAGCTCCCACACCCAAAGAGCCAGGAGGGAAAGCCGTGCCTCGTTGGAAATCTCTTTGGCAGCCGCTCGCGTGGCCCCACAGCCCGTGGGGCTGCGGGCTTTGCGGCGGCCGTCAGCCTCGGCGCCACCGACGCCCATGAGGCGCCGCCGCGCCAGCCTGCAAAGCATTTTCCGGTAGGGCCGCGGCTCTGGCCACAGCTCCCACACCCGAAGAGCCAGGAGGGAAAGCCGTGCCTCGTTGGAAAGCTCTTTGGCAGCCGCTCGTGTGGCCCCACAGACCATGGGGCTGCGGGCTTTGCGGCGGCCGTCAGCCTCGGCGCCACCGGCGCCCACCTTGCTCCGCTGCGTCAGCCTGCGAAGCATTTTCCGGTAGGGACGCGGCTCTGGCCACAGCTCCCACGCCCGAAGAGCCAGGAGGGAAAGCTGTGCCTCGTTGGAAAGCTCTTTGGCAGCCGCTCGCGTGGCCCCACAGACCATGGGGCTGCGGGCTTTACGGCGGCCGTCAGCCTCGGCGCCACCGGCGCCCATTTTTCGCCGCCGCGCCAGCCTGCGAAGCATTTTCCGGTAGGGCCGCGGCTCTGGCCACAGCTCCCACGCCCGAAGACCAAGGAGGGAAAGCCGTGCCGCATTGGAAAGCTCTTTGGCAGCCGCTCGCGTGGCCCCACAGCCCGTGGGGCTGCGGGCTTTGCGGCGGCTCTCAGCCTCGGAGCCACCAGCGCCCACGTGGCGCCGCCGCGCCAGCCTGCGAAGCATTTTCCGGTAGGGCCGCGGCTCTGGCCACAGCTCCCACGCCCGAAGAGCCAGGAGAGAAAGCCGTGCCTCGTTGGAAAGCTCTTTGGCAGCCGCTCGCGTGGCCCCAAAGCCCGTGGGGCTGCGGGCTTTGCAGCGGCCGTCAGCCTTTGCGACACTGTCGCCCACGTAGCGCCACTGCGCCAGCCTGCGAAGCATTTTCCGGTAGGGCCGCGGCTCTGGCCACAGCTCCCACGCCCGAAGAGCCAGGAGGGAAAACCGTGCCTCGTTGGAAAGCTCTTTGGCAGCCGCTCGCGTGACCCCACAGCCCATGGGGCTGCGGGCTTTGCGGCGGCCGTCAGCCTCGGCACCACCGGCGCCCACCTGGCGCTGCCGCGCCAGCCTACGAAGCATTTTCCGGTAGGGCCGCGGCTCTGGCCACAGCTCCCACGCCCGAAGACAAAGGAGGGAAAGCCGCGCCTCGTTGGAAAGCCCTTTGGCAGCCGCTCGCGTGGCCCCACAGCCCATGGGGCTGCGGGCTTTGCGGCGGCCGTCAGCCTCGGCGCCACCGGGACCCACCTGGCGCCGCCGCGCCAGCCTGCGAAGCATTTTCGGGTAGGGCCGCGGCTCTGGCCACAGCTCCCACGCCCGAAGAGCCAGGAGGGAAAGCCGTGCCTCGTTGGAAAGCTCTTTGGCAGCCGCTCGCGTGGCCCCACAGCCCGTGGGGATGCGGGGTTTGCAGCGGCCGTCAGCCTTGGAGCAACCGGCGCCCACGTGGCGCCGCTGCGCCAGCCTGCGAAGCATTTTCCGGTAGGGCCGCGGCTCTGGCCACAGCTCCCACGCCCGAAGAGGTGGAGGGAAAGCCGTGCCTCGTTGGAAAGCTCTTTGGCAGCCGCTCGCGTGGCCCCACAGCCTGTGGGGCTGCGGGCTTTGCGGCGGCCGTCAGACTCGGTGCCACCGGGACCCACCTGGCGACGCCGTGCCAGCCTGCGAAGCATTTTCCGGTAGGGCCGCGGCTCTGACCACAGCTCCCACACCCGAAGAGCGAGGATGGAAATCCGCGCCTCGTTGGAAAGCTCTTTGGCAGCCACTCGCGTGGCCTCACAGCCCGTGGGGCTGCGGGCTTTGCGGCGGCCGTCAGCCTCGGCGCCACCGGGACCCACCTGGCGCCGCCGCGCCAGCCTGCGAAGCATTTTCCGGTAGGGCCGCGGCTCTGGCCACAGCTCCCACGCCCGAAGAGCCAGGAGGGAAAGCCGTGCCTCCTTGGAAAGCTCTTTGGCAGCCGCTCGCGTGGCCCCACAGCCCGTGGGGCTGCGGGCTTTGCGGCGGCCGTCAGCCTTGGCGCCACGGGCGCCCACGTGGCGCCGCCGCGCGAGCCTGTGAAACATTTTCCGGTAGGGCCGCGGCTCTGGCCACAGCTCCCACGCCCGAAGACCAAGGAGGGAAAGCCGTGCCTCGTTGGAAAGCTCTTTGGCAGCCGCTCGTGTGGCCCCACAGCCCGTGGGGCTGCGGGCTTTGCGGCGGCCGTCAGCCTCGGCACAACCGGCGCCCACGTGGCGCCGCCGCGCCAGCCTGCGAAGCATTTTCCGGTAGGGCCGCGGCTCTGGCCACAGCTCCCACGCCCGAAGAGCGAGGATGGAAAGCCGCGCCTCGTTGGAAAGCCCTTTGGCAGCTGCTCGCGTGTCCCCACAGCCCGTGGGGCTGCGGGCTTTGCGGCGGCCGTCAGCCTCGGCATCACCGGGACCCACCTGGCGCCGCCGCGCCAGCCTGCGAAGCATTTTCCGGTAGGGCCGCGGCTCTGGCCACAGCTCCCACGCCCGAAGAGCCAGGAGGGAAAGCCATGCCTCGTTGGAAAGCTCTTTGGCAGCCGCTCGCGTGGCCCCACAGCCCGTGGGGCTGCGGGCTTTGCGGCGGCCATCAGCCTCGGAGCCACCAGCGCCCACGTGACGCCGCCGCACCAGCCTGCGAAGCATTTTCCGGTAGGGCCGCGGCTCTGGCCACAGCTCCTACGCCCGAAGAGCCAGGAGGGAAAGCCGTGCCTCGTTGGAAATCTCTTTGGCAGCCGCTCGAGTGGCCCCACAGCCCGTGGGGCTGCGGGCTTTGCGGCGGCCATCAGCCTCGGCGACACCGGCGCCCACGTGGCGCCGCCGCGCCAGCCTGCGAAGCATTTTCCGGTAGCGCCTCGGCTCTGGCCACAGCTCCCACGCCCGAAGAGCCAGGAGGGAAAGCCGTGCCTCGTTGGAAAGCTCTTTGGCAGCCGCTCGCGTGGCCCCACAGCCCGTGGGGCTGCGGGCTTTGCGGCGGCCGTCAGCCTCGGCACCACCGGCGCCCACGTGGCGCCCACGTGGCGCTGCCGTGCCAGCCTGCGAAGCATTTTCCGGTAGGGCCGCGGCTCTGGCCACAGCTCCCACGCCCGAAGAGCGAGGATGGAAAGCCGCGCCTCGTTGGAAAGCCCTTTGGCAGCCGCTCGCGTGGCCCCACAGCCCGTGGGGCTGCGGGCTTTGCGGCGGCCGTCAGCCTCGGCGCCACCGGCGCCCACCTGGCGCCGCCGCGCCAGCCTGCGAAGCATTTTCCGGTAGGGCCGCGGCTCTGGCCACATCTCCCACGCCCGAAGAGCCAGGAGGGAAAGCCGTGCCTCGTTGGAAAGCTCTTTGGCAGCCGCTCGCGTGGCCCCACAGCCCGTGGGGCTGCGGGCTTTGCAGCGGCCGTCAGCCTCGTCTCCACCGGCGCCCACCTTCCTCCGCTGCGTCAGCCTGCGAAGCATTTTCCGGTAGGGCCGCGGCTCTGGCCACAGCTCCCACGCCCGAAGAGCCAGGAGGGAAAGCCGTGCCTCGATGGAAAGCTCTTTGGCAGCCGCTCGCGTGGCCCCACAGACCATGGGGCTGCGGGCTTTGCGGCGGCCGTCAGCCTCGGCACCACCGGCGCCCACGTGGCGCTGCCGCGCCAGCCTGCGAAGCATTTTCCGGTAGGGCCGCGGCTCTGGCCACAGCTCCCACGCCCGAAGAGCGAGGATGGAAAGCCGCGCCTCGTTGGAAAACCCTTTGGCAGCCGCTCGCGTGGCCCCACAGCCCGTGGGGCTGCGGGCTTTGCGGCGGCCGTCAGCCTCGGCGCCACTGGCGCCCACCTGGCACCGCCGCGCCAGCCTGCGAAGCATTTTCCGGTAGGGCCGCGGCTCTGGCCACAGCTCCCACACCCGAAGAGCCAGGAGGGAAAGCCGTGCCTCGTTGGAAAGCTCTTTGGCAGCCGCTCGCGTGGCCCCACAGCCCGTGGGGCTGCGGGCTTTGCGGCGGCCGTCAGCCTCGGCGCCACCGGCGCCCACCTTGCTCCGCTGCGTCAGCCTGCGAAGCATTTTCCGGTAGGGCCGCGACTCTGGCCACAGCTCCACGCCCGAAGAGCGAGGATGGAAAGCCGCGCCTCGTTGGAAAGCCCTTTGGCAGCCGCTCGCGTGGCCCCACAGCCCGTGGGGCTGCGGGCTTTGCGGCGGCCGTCAGCCTCGGCGCCAACGGCGCCCACCTGGCGGCGCCGCGCCAGCCTGCGAAGCATTTTCCGGTAGGGCCGCGGCTCTGGCCACAGCTCCCACGCCCGAAGACCAAGAATGGAAAGCCGTGCCGCATTGGAAAACTCTTTGGCAGCCGCTCGCGTGGCCCCACAGCCCGTGGGGCTGCGGGCTTTACGGCGGACGTCAGCCTTGGCGCCACCGGCGCCCACGTGGCGCCGCCGTGCCAGCCTGCGAAGCATTTTCCGGTAGGGCCGCGGCTCTGGCCACAGCTCCCACGCCCGAAGAGCCAGGAGGGAAAGCCGTGCCTCGTTGGAAAGCTCTTTGGCAGCCGCTCGCGTGGCCCCACAGACCATGGGGCTGCGGGCTTTGCGGCGGCCGTCAGCCTCGGCGCCACCGGCGCCCACCTTGCTCCGCTGCGTCAGCCTGCGAAGCATTTTCCGGTAGGGCCGCGGCTCTGGCCACAGCTCCCACGCCCGAAGAGCCAGGAGGGAAAGCCGTGCCTCGTTGGAAAGCTCTTTGGCAGCCGCTCGCGTGGCACCACAGCCCGTGGGGCTGCGGGCTTTGCGGCGGCCGTCAGCCTTGGCACCACCGGCGCCCACGTGGCGCCGCCGCGCCAGCCTGCGAAGCATTTTCCGGTAGGACCGCGGCTCTGACCACAGCTCCCACGCCCAAAGATCCAGGAGGGAAAGCCGTGCGTCGTTGGAAATCTCTTTGGAAGCCGCTCGCGTGGCCCCACAGCCCGTGGGGCTGCGGGCTTTGCAGCGGCCGTCAGCCTCGGCTCCAACGGCGCCCACCTTGCTCCGCTGCGTCAGCCTGCGAAGCATTTTCCGGTAGGGCCACGGCTCTGGCCACAGCTCCCACGCCCGAAGAGCGAGGTTGGAAAGCCGCGCCTCGGTGGAAAGCCCTTTGGCAGCCGCTCACGTGGCCCCACAGCCCGTGGGGCTGCGCGCTTTGCGGCGGCCGTCAGCCTCGGCGCCACCGGCGCCCACCTGGCGCCGCCGCGCCAGCCTGCGAAGCATTTTCCGGTAGGGCCGCGGCTCTGGCCACAGCTCCCACACCCGAAGAGCCAGGAGGGAAAGCCGTGCCTCGTTGGAAAGCTCTTTGGCAGCCGCTCGCGTGGCCCCACAGACCATGGGGCTGCGGGCTTTGCGGCTGCCGTCAGCCTCGGCGCCACCGGCGCCCATTTTGCGCCGCCGTGCCAGCCTGCGAAGCATTTTCCGGTAGGGCCGCGGCTCTGGCCACAGCTCCCACGCCCGAAGAGCGAGGATGGAAAGCCGCGCCTCGTTGGAAAGCCCTTTGGCAGCCGCTCGCGTGGCCCCACAGCCCGTGGGGCTGCGGGCTTTGCGGCGGCCGTCAGCCTCAGCGCCACCGGCGCCCACCTGGCGCCGCCGCGCCAGCCTGCGAAGCATTTTCCGGTAGGGCCGCGGCTCTGACCACAGCTCCCACGCCCGAAGAGCCAGGAGGGAAAGCCATGCCTCGTTGGAAAGCTCTTTGGCAGCCGCTCGCGTGGCCCCACAGCCCGTGGGGCTGCGGGCTTTCCGGCGGCTGTCAGCCTCGGCGTCACCGGCGCCCACCTGGCGCCGCCGCGCCAGCCTGCGAAGCATTTTCCGGTAGGGCCGCGGCTCTGGCCACAGCTCCCACGCCCGAAGACCAAGGATGGAAAGCCGTGCCTCGTTGGAAAACACTTTGGCAGCCGCTCGCATGGCCCCACAGCCCGTGGGGCTGCGGGCTTTGCGGCGGCCGTCAGCCTCGGCGACACCGGCGCCCACGTGGCGCCGCCGCGCCAGCCTACGAAGCATTTTTCGGGTAGGGCCGCGGCTCTGGCCACAGCTCCCACGCCCGAAGAGCCAGGAGGGAAAGCCGTGCCTCGTTGGAAAGCTCTTTGGCAGCCGCTCGCGTGGCCCCACAGCCCGTGGGGCTGCGGGCTTTGCGGCGGCCGTCAGCCTCAGCGCCACCGGCGCCCACCTGGCGCCGCCGCGCCAGCCTGCGAAGCATTTTCCGGTAGGACCGCGGCTCTGACCACAGCTCCCACGCCCAAAGAGCCAGGAGGGAAAGCCGTGCCTCGTTGGAAATCTCTTTGTCAGCCGCTCGCGTGGCCCCACAGCCCGTGGGGCTGCAGGCTTTGCGGCGGCCGTCAGCCTCGGCGCCACTGACGCCCACGTGGCGCCGCCGCGCCAGACTGCGAAGCATTTTCCGGTAGGGCCGCGGCTCTGACCACAGCTCCCACGCCCAAAGAGACAGGAGGGAAAGCCGTGCCTCGTTGGAAAGCTCTTTGGCAGCCGCTCGCGTGGCCCCACAGCCCGTGGGGCTGCGGGCTTTGCGGCGGCTGTCAGCCTCGGCGTCACCGGCGCCCACCTGGCGCCGCTGCGCCAGCCTGCGAAGCATTTTCCGGTAGGGCCGCGGCTCTGGCCTCAGCTCCCACGCCCGAAGAGCAAGGATGGAAAGCCGTGCCTCGTTGGAAAGCACTTTGGCAGCCGCTCGCGTGGCCCCACAGCCCGTGGGGCTGCGGGCTTTGCGTCGGCCGTCAGCCTCAGCGCCACCGGCGCCCACCTTGCTCTGCTGCGTCAGCCTGCGAAGCATTTTCTGGTAGGGCCACGGCTCTGGCCACAGCTCCCACGCCTGAAGAGCAAGGATGGGAAGCCGTGCCTCGTTGGAAAGCTCTTTGGCAGCCGCTCGCGTGGCCCCACAGCCCGTGGGGCTGCGGGCTTTGCGGCGGACGTCAGCCTTGGCGCCACCGGCGCCCACGTGGCGCCGCCGTGCCAGCCTGCGAAGCATTTTCCGGTAGGGCCGCGGCTCTGGCCACAGCTCCCACACCCGAAGAGCCAGGAGGGAAAGCCGTGCCTCGTTGGAAAGCTCTTTGGCAGCCGCTCGCGTGGCCCCAGAGACCATGGGGCTGCGGGCTTTGCGGCGGCCGTCAGCCTCGGCGCCACCGGCGCCCACCTTGCTCCGCTGCGACAGCCTGCGAAGCATTTTCCGGTAGGGCCGCGGCTCTGGCCACAGCTCCCACGCCCGAAGAGCCAGGAGGGAAAGCCGTGCCTCGTTGGAAAGCTCTTTGGCAGCCGCTCGCGTGGCCCCACAGCCCGTGGGGCTGCGGGCTTTGCGGCGGCCGTCAGCCTCGGCACCACCGGCGCCCACGTGGCGCTGCCGCGCCAGCCTGCGAAGCATTTTCCGGTAGGGCCGCGGCTCTGGCCACAGCTCCCACGCCTGAAGAGCGAGGATGGAAAGCCGCGCCTCGTTGGAAAACCCTTTGGCAGCCGCTCGCGTGGCCCCACAGCCCGTGGGGCTGCGGGCTTTGCCGCGGCCGTCAGCATCGGCGCCACCGGTGCCCACCTGGCGCCGCCGCGCCAGTCTGCGAAGCATTTTCCGGTAGGGCCGCGGCTCTGGCCACAGCTCCCACGCCCGAAGAGCCAGGAGGGAAAGCCATGCCTCGTTGGAAAGCTCTTTGGCAGCCGCTCGCGTGGCCCCACAGCCCGTGGGGCTGCGGGCTTTGCGGCGGCCGTCAGCCTCGGCGCCACCGGCGACCACCTTGCTCCGCTGCGTCAGCCTGCGAAGCATTTTCCGGTAGGGCCGCGGCTCTGGCCACAGCTCCGACGCCCGAAGAGCGAGGATGGAAAGCCGCGCCTCGTTGGAAAGCACTTTGGCAGCCGCTCGCATGGCCCCACAGCCCGTGGGGCTGCGGGCTTTGCGGCCGCCGTCAGCCTCGGCGACACCGGCGCCCACGTGGCGCCGCCGCGCCTGCCTAAGAAGCATTTTTCGGGTAGGGCCGCGGCTCTGGCCACAGCTCCCACGCCCGAAGAGCCAGGAGGGAAAGCCGTGCCTCGTTGGAAATCTCTTTGGCAGCCACTCGCGTGGCCCCACATCCCGTGGGGCTGCGGGCTTTGCGGCGGTCGTCAGCCTCAGCGCCACCGGCGCCCACCTTGCTCTGCTGCGTCAGCCTGCGAAGCATTTTCTGGTAGGGCCACGGCTCTGGCCACAGCTCCCACGCCCGAAGAGCAAAGATGGAAAGCCGTGCCTCATTGGAAAGCTCTTTGGCAGCCGCTCGCGTGGCCCCACAGCCCGTGGGGCTGCGGGCTTTGCGGCGGCTCTCAGCCTCGGAGCCACCAGCGCCCACGTGACGCCGCCGCACCAGCCTGCGAAGCATTTTCCGGTAGGGCCGCGGCTCTGGCCACAGCTCTTACGCCCGAAGAGCCAGGAGGGAAAGCCGTGCCTCGTTGGAAAGCTCTTTGGCAGCCGCTCGCGTGGCCCCACAGCCCGTGGGGCTGCGGGCTTTGCGGCGGCCGTCAGCCTCGGCGACACCGGCGCCCACGTGGCGCCGCCGCGCCAGCCTGCGAAGCATTTTCCGGTAGCGCCTCGCCTCTGGCCACAGCTCCCATGCCCGAAGAGCCAGGATGGAAAGCCGTGCCTCGTTGGAAAGCTCTTTGGCAGCCGCTCGCGTGGCCCCACAGCCCGTGGGGCTGCGGGCTTTGCGGCGGCCATCAGCCTCGGCGCCACCGGCGCCCACGTGCGGCCGCCGCGCCAGCCTGCGAAGCATTTTCGGGTAGGGCCGCGGCTCTCCCCACAGCTCCCACACCCGAAGAGCCAGGAGGGAAAGCCGTGCCTCGTTGGAAAGCTCTTTGGCAGCCGCTCGCGTGGCCCCACATACCATGGGGCTGCGGGCTTTGCGGCGGCCGTCAGCCTCGGCGCCAACGGCGCCCATTTTGCGCCGCCGCGCCAGCCTGCGAAGCATTTTCCGGTAGGGCCGCGGCTCTGGCCACAGCTCCCACGCCCGAAGACCAAGAATGGAAAGCCGTGCCGCATTGGAAAACTCTTTGGCAGCCGCTCGCGTGGCCCCACAGCCCGTGGGGCTGCGGGCTTTGCGGCGGCCGTCAGCCTCGGCGCCAACGGCGCCCATTTTGCGCCGCCGTGCCAGCCTGCGAAGCATTTTCCGGTAGGGCCGCGGCTCTGGCCACAGCTCCCACGCCCGAAGAGCCAGGAGGGAAAGCCGTGCCTCGTTGGAAAGCTCTTTGGCAGCCGCTCGCGTGGCCCCACAGACCGTGGGGCTGCGGGCTTTGCGGCGGCCGTCAGCCTCGGCGCCACCGGCGCCCACCTTGCTCCGCTGCGTCAGCCGGCGAAGCATTTTCCGGTAGGGCCGCGGCTCTGGCCACAGCTCCCACGCCCGAAGAGCCAGGAGGGAAAGCCGTGCCTCGTTGGAAAGCTCTTTGGCAGCCGCTCGCGTGGCCCCACAGCCCGTGGGGCTGCGGGCTTTGCGGCGGCCGTCAGCCTTGGCACCACCGGCGCCCACGTGGCGCCGACGCGCCAGCCTGCGAAGCATTTTCCGGTAGGACCGCGGCTCTGACCATAGCTCCCACGCCCAAAGATCCAGGAGGGAAAGCCGTGCGTCGTTGGAAATCTCTTTGGCAGCCGCTCGCGTGGCCCCACAGCCCGTGGGGCTGCGGGCTTTGCGGTGGCCGTCAGCCTCTGTGCCACCGGCGCCCACCTGGCGCCGCCGCGCCAGCCTGCGAAGCATTTTCCGGTAGGGCCGCGGCTCTGGCCACAGCTCCCACGCCCGAAGACCAAGAAGGGAAAGCCGTGCCGCATTGGAAAGCTCTTTGGCAGCTGCTCGCGTGGCCCCACAGCCCGTGGGGCTGCGGGCTTTGCGGCGGCCGTCAGCCTTGGCGCCACCGGCGCCCACGAGGCACCGCCGTGCCAGCCTGCGAAGCATTTTCCGGTAGGGCCGCGTCTCTGGCCACAGCTCCCACACCCGAAGAGCCAGGAGGGAAAGCCGTGCCTCGTTGGAAAGCTCTTTGGCAGCCGCTCGCGTGGCCCCACAGACCATGGGGCTGCGGGCTTTGCGGCGGCCGTCAGCCTCGGCGCCACCGGCGCCCACCTTGCTCCGCTGCGTCAGCCTGCGAAGCATTTTCCGGTAGGGCCGCGGCTCTGGCCACAGCTCCCACGCCCGAAGAGCCAGGAGGGAAAGCCGTGCCTCGTTGGAAAGCTCTTTGGCAGCCGCTCGCGTGGCCCCACAGCTCGTGGGGCTGCGGGCTTTGCGTCGGCCGTCAGCCTCAGCGACACCGGCGCCCACGTGGCGCCGCCGCGCCAGCCTACGAAGCATTTTTCGGGTAGGGGCGCGGCTCTGGCCACAGCTCCCACGCCCGAAGAGCCAGGAGGGAAAGCCGTGCCTCGTTGGAAAGCTCTTTGGCAGTTGCTCGCGTGGCCCCACAGCCCGTGGGGCTGCGGGCTTTGCGGCGGCCGTCAGCCTCAGCGCCACCGGCGCCCACCTGGCGCCGCCGCGCCAGCCTGCGAAGCATTTTCCGGTAGGACCGCGGCTCTGACCACAGCTCCCACACCCAAAGAGCCAGGAGGGAAAGCCGTGCCTCGTTGGAAATCTCTTTGGCAGCCGCTCGCGTGGCCCCACAGCCCGTGGGGCTGCGGGCTTTGCGGCGGCCGTCAGCCTCGGCGCCACCGACGCCCATGAGGCGCCGCCGCGCCAGCCTGCAAAGCATTTTCCGGTAGGGCCGCGGCTCTGGCCACAGCTCCCACACACGAAGAGCCAGGAGGGAAAGCCGTGCCTCGTTGGAAAGCTCTTTGGCAGCCGCTCGTGTGGCCCCACAGACCATGGGGCTGCGGGCTTTGCGGCGGCCGTCAGCCTCGGCGCCACCGGCGCCCACCTTGCTCCGCTGCGTCAGCCTGCGAAGCATTTTCCGGTAGGGACGCGGCTCTGGCCACAGCTCCCACGCCCGAAGAGCCAGGAGGGAAAGCTGTGCCTCGTTGGAAAGCTCTTTGGCAGCCGCTCGCGTGGCCCCACAGACCATGGGGCTGCGGGCTTTGCGGCGGCCGTCAGCCTCGGCGCCACCGGCGCCCACCTGGCGCCGCCGCGCAAGCCTGCGAAGCATTTTCCGGTAGGGCCGCGGCTCTGGCCACAGCTCCCACGCCCGAAGACCAAGGAGGGAAAGCCGTGCCGCATTGGAAAGCTCTTTGGCAGCCGCTCGCGTGGCCCCACAGCCCGTGGGGCTGCGGGCTTTGCGGCGGCTCTCAGCCTCGGAGCCACCAGCGCCCACGTGGCGCCGCCGCGCCAGCCTGCGAAGCATTTTCCGGTAGGGCCGCGGCTCTGGCCACAGCTCCCACGCCCGAAGAGCCAGGAGGGAAAGCCGTGCCTCGTTGGAAAGCTCTTTGGCAGCCGCTCGTGTGGCCCCACAGCCCGTGGGGCTGCGGGCTTTGTGGCGGCCGTCAGCCTTGGCGCCACCGGCGCCCACGTGGCGCAGCCGTGCCAGCCTGCGAAGCATTTTCTGGTAGGGCCGCGGCTCTGGCCACAGCTCCCACGCTTGAAGAGCCAGGAGAGAAAGCCGTGCCTCGTTGGAAAGCTCTTTGGCAGCCGCTCGCGTGGCCCCAAAGCCCGTGGGGCTGCGGGCTTTGCAGCGGCCGTCAGCCTTTGCGACACTGTCGCCCACGTAGCGCCACTGCGCCAGCCTGCGAAGCATTTTCCGGTAGGGCCGCGGCTCTGGCCACAGCTCCCACGCCCGAAGAGCCAGGAGGGAAAACCGTGCCTCGTTGGAAAGCTCTTTGGCAGCCGCTCGCGTGACCCCACAGCCCATGGGGCTGCGGGCTTTGCGGCGGCCGTCAGCCTCGGCACCACCGGCGCCCACGTGGCGCTGCCGCGCCAGCCTACGAAGCATTTTCCGGTAGGGCCGCGGCTCTGGCCACAGCTCCCTCGCCCGAAGACAAAGGAGGGAAAGCCGCGCCTCGTTGGAAAGCCCTTTGGCAGCCGCTCGCGTGGCCCCACAGCCCATGGGGCTGCGGGCTTTGCGGCGGCCGTCAGCCTCGGCGCCACCGGGACCCACCTGGCGCCGCCGCGCCAGCCTGCGAAGCATTTTCCGGTAGGGCCGCGGCTCTGGCCACAGCTCCCACGCCCGAAGAGCCAGGAGGGAAAGCCGTGCCTCGTTGGAAAGCTCTTTGGCAGCCGCTCGCGTGGCCCCACAGCCCGTGGGGATGCGGGGTTTGCAGCGGCCGTCAGCCTTGGAGCAACCGGCGCCCACGTGGCGCCGCTGCGCCAGCCTGCGAAGCATTTTCCGGTAGGGCCGCGGCTCTGGCCACAGCTCCCACGCCCGAAGAGGTGGAGGGAAAGCCGTGCCTCGTTGGAAAGCTCTTTGGCAGCCGCTCGCGTGGCCCCACAGCCTGTGGGGCTGCGGGCTTTGCGGCGGCCGTCAGACTCGGTGCCACCGGGACCCACCTGGCGACGCCGTGCCAGCCTGCGAAGCATTTTCCGGTAGGGCCGCGGCTCTGACCACAGCTCCCACACCCGAAGAGCGAGGATGGAAAGCCGCGCCTCGTTGGAAAGCTCTTTGGCAGCCACTCGCGTGGCCTCACAGCCCGTGGGGCTGCGGGCTTTGCGGCGGCCGTCAGCCTCGGCGCCACCGGGACCCACCAGGCGCCGCCGCGCCAGCCTGCGAAGCATTTTCCGGTAGGGCCGCGGCTCTGGCCACAGCTCCCACGCCCGAAGAGCCAGGAGGGAAAGCCGTGCCTCCTTGGAAAGCTCTTTGGCAGCCGCTCGCGTGGCCCCACAGCCCGTGGGGCTGCGGGCTTTGCGGCGGCCGTCAGCCTTGGCGCCACGGGCGCCCACGTGGCGCCGCCGCGCGAGCCTGTGAAACATTTTCCGGTAGGGCCGCGGCTCTGGCCACAGCTCCCACGCCCGAAGACCAAGGAGGGAAAGCCGTGCCTCGTTGGAAAGCTCTTTGGCAGCCGCTCGTGTGGCCCCACAGCCCGTGGGGCTGCGGGCTTTGCGGCGGCCGTCAGCCTCGGCACAACCGGCGCCCACGTGGCGCCGCCGCGCCAGCCTGCGAAGCATTTTCCGGTAGGGCCGCGGCTCTGGCCACAGCTCCCACGCCCGAAGAGCCAGGAGGGAAAGCCGTGCCTCGTTGCAAAGCACTTTGGCAGCCGCTGGCGTGGCCCCACAGCCCGTGGGGCTGCGGGCTTTGCGGCGGCCGTCAGCCTCGGCACAACCGGCGCCCACGTGGCGCTGCTGTGCCAGCCTGCGAAGCATTTTCCGGTAGGGCCGCGGCTCTGGCCACAGCTCCCACGCCCGAAGAGCGAGGATGGAAAGCCGCGCCTCGTTGGAAAGCCCTTTGGCAGCTGCTCGCGTGGCCCCACAGCCCGTGGGGCTGCGGGCTTTGCGGCGGCCGTCAGCCTCGGCATCACCGGGACCCACCTGGTGCCGCCGCGCCAGCCTGCGAAGCATTTTCCGGTAGGGCCGCGGCTCTGGCCACAGCTCCCACGCCCGAAGAGCCAGGAGGGAAAGCCATGCCTCGTTGGAAAGCTCTTTGGCAGCCGCTCGCGTGGCCCCACAGCCCGTGGGGCTGCGGGCTTTGCGGCGGCCATCAGCCTCGGAGCCACCAGCGCCCACGTGACGCCGCCGCACCAGCCTGCGAAGCATTTTCCGGTAGGGCCGCGGCTCTGGCCACAGCTCCTACGCCCGAAGAGCCAGGAGGGAAAGCCGTGCCTCGTTGGAAATCTCTTTGGCAGCCGCTCGAGTGGCCCCACAGCCCGTGGGGCTGCGGGCTTTGCGGCGGCCATCAGCCTCGGCGACACCGGCGCCCACGTGGCGCCGCCGCGCCAGCCTGCGAAGCATTTTCCGGTAGCGCCTCGGCTCTGGCCACAGCTCCCACGCCCGAAGAGCCAGGAGGGAAAGCCGTGCCTCGTTGGAAAGCTCTTTGGCAGCCGCTCGCGTGGCCCCACAGCCCGTGGGGCTGCGGGCTTTGCGGCGGCCGTCAGCCTCGGCACCACCGGCGCCCACGTGGCGCCCACGTGGCGCTGCCGTGCCAGCCTGCGAAGCATTTTCCGGTAGGGGCGCGGCTCTGGCCACAGCTCCCACGCCCAAAGAGCGAGGATGGAAAGCCGCGCCTCGTTGGAAAGCTCTTTGGCAGCCGCTCGCGTGGCCCCACAGCCCGTGGGGCTGCGGGCTTTGC
This sequence comes from Chroicocephalus ridibundus, assembly GCF_963924245.1. Classification (NCBI taxonomy): domain Eukaryota; kingdom Metazoa; phylum Chordata; class Aves; order Charadriiformes; family Laridae; genus Chroicocephalus; species Chroicocephalus ridibundus. The sequence goes on from NW_026961651.1 coordinate 552,848, forward strand.
GGCGGCCGTCAGCCTCGGCGCCACCGGCGCCCACCTGGCGCCGCCGCGCCAGCCTGCGAAGCATTTTCCGGTAGGGCCGCGGCTCTGGCCACAGCTCCCACGCCCGAAGAGCCAGGAGGGAAAGCCGTGCCTCGTTGGAAAGCTCTTTGGCAGCCGCTCGCGTGGCCCCACAGCCCGTGGGGCTGCGGGCTTTGCAGCGGCCGTCAGCCTCGTCTCCACCGGCGCCCACCTTCCTCCGCTGCGTCAGCCTGCGAAGCATTTTCCGGTAGGGCCGCGGCTCTGGCCACAGCTCCCACGCCCGAAGAGCCAGGAGGGAAAGCCGTGCCTCGATGGAAAGCTCTTTGGCAGCCGCTCGCGTGGCCCCACAGCCCGTGGGGCTGCGGGCTTTGCGGCGGCCGTCAGCCTCGGCGACACCGGCGCCCACCTTGCTCCGCTGCGTCAGCCTGCGAAGCATTTTCCGGTAGGGCCGCGGCTCTGGCCACAGCTCCCACGCCCGAAGAGCCAGGAGGGAAAGCCGTGCCTCGTTGGAAAGCTCTTTGGCAGCCGCTCGCGTGGCCCCACAGCCCGTGGGGCTGCGGGCTTTGCGGCGGCCGTCAGCCTCGGCGCCACCGGCGCCCACCTTGCTCCGCTGCGTCAGCCTGCGAAGCATTTTCCGGTAGGGCCGCGACTCTGGCCACAGCTCCACGCCCGAAGAGCGAGGATGGAAAGCCGCGCCTCGTTGGAAAGCCCTTTGGCAGCCGCTCGCGTGGCCCCACAGCCCGTGGGGCTGCGGGCTTTGCGGCGGCCGTCAGCCTCGGCGCCACCGGCGCACACCTGGCGCCGCCGCGCCAGCCTGCGAAGCATTTTCCGGTAGGGCCGCGGCTCTCGCCACAGCTCCCACACCCGAAGAGCCAGGAGGGAAAGCCGTGCCTCGTTGGAAAGCTCTTTGGCAGCCGCTCGCGTGGCCCCACAGCCCGTGGGGCTGCGGGCTTTGCGGCGGCCGTCAGCCTCGGCGCCACTGGCGCCCACGTGGCGGCGCCGCGCCAGCCTGCGAAGCATTTTCCGGTAGGGCCGCGGCTCTGGCCACAGCTCCCACGCCCGAAGAGCCAGGAGGGAAAGCCGTGCCTCGTTGGAAAGCTCTTTGGCAGCCGCTCGCGTGGCCCCACAGCCCGTGGGGCTGCGGGCTTTGCGGCGGCCATCAGCCTCGGCGCCACCGGCGCCCACCTTGCTCCGCTGCGTCAGCCTGCGAAGCATTTTCCGGTAGGGCCGCGGCTCTGGCCACAGCTCCCACGCCCAAAGAGCGAGGATGGAAAGCCGCTCCTCGTTGGAAAGCTCTTTGGCAGCCGCTCGCGTGGCCCCACAGCCCGTGGGGCTGCAGGCTTTGCGGCGGCCGTCAGCCTCGGCGCCACCGGCGCCCACCTGGCGCCGCCGCGCCAGCCTGCAAAGCATTTTCCGGTAGGGCCGCGGCTCTGGCCACAGCTCCCACGCCCGAAGAGCCAGGAGGGAAAGCCATGCCTCGTTGGAAAGCTCTTTGGCAGCCGCTCGCGTGGCCCCACAGCCCGTGGGGCTGCGGGCTTTGCAGCGGCCGTCAGCCTCGGCTCCACCGGCGCCCACCTTGCTCCGCTGCGTCAGCCTGCGAAGCATTTTCCGGTAGGGCCGCGGCTCTGGGCACAGCTCCCACGCCCGAAGACCAAGAAGGGAAAGCCGTGCCGCATTGGAAAGCTCTTTGGCAGCCACTCGCGTGGCCCCACAGCCCGTGGGGCTGTGGGCTTTGCGGCGGCCGTCAGCCTTGGCGCCACCGGCGCCCACGTGGCGCCGCCGTGCCAGCCTGCGAAGCATTTTCCGGTAGGGCCGTGGCTCTGGCCACAGCTCCCACACCCGAAGAGCGAGGATGGAAAGCCACGCCTCGTTGGAAAGCCCTTTGGCAGCCGCTCGCGTGGCCCCAAAGCCCGTTGGGCTGCGGGCTTTGCGGCGGCCGTCAGCCTTTGCGACACTGTCGCCCACGTAGCGCCACTGCGCCAGCCTGCGAAGCATTTTCCGGTAGGGCCGCGGCTCTGGCCACAGCTCCCACGCCCGAAGAGCGAGGATGGAAAGCCGCGCCTTGTTGGAAAGCCCTTTGGCAGCCTTTCGCGTGGCCCCACAGCCCGTGGGGCTGCGGGCTTTGCGGCGGCCGTCAGCCTCGGCGCCACCAGGACGCACCTGGCACCGCCGCGCCAGCCTGCGAAGCATTTTCCGGTAGGGCCGCGGCTCTGGCCACAGCTCCCACGCCCGAAGAGCCAGGAGGGAAAGCCGTGCCTCGTTGGAAAGCTCTTTGGCAGCCGCTCGCGTGGCCCCACAGCCCATGCGGCTGCGGGCATTGCGGCGACCGTCAGCCTCGGCGCCACCGGCGCCCACCTGGCGCCGCCGCGCCAGCCTGCGAAGCATTTTCCGGTAGGGCCGCGGCTCTGGCCACAGCTCCCACGCCCGAAGAGCCAGGAAGGAAAGCCGTGCCTCGTTGGAAAGCTCTTTGGCAGCCGCTCGCGTGGCCCCACAGCCCGTGGGGCTGCGGGCTTTGCGGCGGCCGTCAGCCTTTGCGACACTGTCGCCCACCTGGCGCCGCCGCGCCAGCCTGCGAAGCATTTTCCGGTAGGGCCGCGGCTCCGGCCACAGCTCCCACGCCCGAAGAGCCAGGAGGGAAAGCCGTGCCTCGTTGGAAAGCTCTTTGGCAGCCGCTCGCGTGGCCCCACAGCCCATGGGGCTGCGGGCTTTGCGGCGGCCGTCAACATCGGCACCACCGGCGCCCACGTGGCGCCGCTGCGCCAGCCTGCGAAGCATTTTCCGGTAGGGCCGCGGCTCTGGCCACAGCTCCCACGCCCGAAGAGCCAGGAGGGAAAGCCGTGCCTCGTTGGAAAGCTCTTTGGCAGCCGCTCGCGTGGCCCCACAGCCCATGCGGCTGCGGGCTTTGCGGCGGCCGTCAGCCTCGGCGCCACCGGCGACCACCTTGCTCCGCTGCGTCAGCCTGCGAAGCATTTTCCGGTAGGGCCGCGGCTCTGGCCACAGCTCCAACGCCCGAAGAGCGAGGATGGAAAGCCGCGCCTCGTTGGAAAGCACTTTGGCAGCCGCTCGCGTGGCCCCACAGCCCGTGGGGCTGCGGGCTTTGCGGCGGCCGTCAGCCTCGGCGCCACCGGCGACCACCTTGCTCTGCTGCGTCAGCCTGCGAAGCCTTTTCCGGTAGGGCCGTGGCTCTGGCCACAGCTCCCACGCCCGAAGAGGTGGAGGGAAAGCCGTGCCTCGTTGGAAAGCTCTTTGGCAGCCGCTCGCGTGGCCCCACAGCCTGTGGGGCTGCGGGCTTTGCGGCGGCCGTCAGACTCGGCGCCACCGGGACCCACCTGGCGCCGCCGTGCCAGCCTGCGAAGCATTTTCCGGTAGGGCCGCGTCTCTGACCACAGCTCCCACACCCGAAGAGCGAGGATGGAAAGCCGCGCCTCGTTGGAAAGCTCTTTGGCAGCCACTCACGTGGCCCCACAGCCCGTGGGGCTGCGGGCTTTGCGGCGGCCGTCAGCCTCGGCACCACCGGGACCCACCTGGCGCCGCCGCGCCAGCCTGCGAAGCATTTTCCGGTAGGGCCGCGGCTCTGGCCACAGCTCCCACGCCCGAAGAGCCAGGAGGGAAAGCCGTGCCTCGTTGGAAAGCTCTTTGGCAGCCGCTCGTGTGGCCCCGCAGCCCGTGGGGCTGCGGGCTTTGCGGCGGCCGTCAGCCTCGGCACAACCGGTGCCCACGTGGCGCCGCCGCGCCAGCCTGCGAAGCATTTTCGGGTAGGGCCGCGGCTCTGGCCACAGCTCCCACGCCTGAAGAGCCAGGAGGGAAAGCCGTGCCTCGTTGGAAAGCTCTTTGGCAGCCGCTCGCGTGGCCCCACAGCCCGTGGGGCTGCGGGCTTTGCGGCGGCCGTCAGCCTCGGCGCCACCGGCGCCCACCTGGCGCCGCCGCGCCAGCCTGCGAAGCCTTTTCCGGTAGGGCCGTGGCTCTGGCCACAGCTCCCACGCCCGAAGAGGTGGAGGGAAAGCCGTGCCTCGTTGGAAAGCTCTTTGGCAGCCGCTCGCGTGGCCCCACAGCCTGTGGGGCTGCGGGCTTTGCGGCGGCCGTCAGACTCGGCGCCACCGGGACCCACCTGGCGCCGCCGCGCCAGCCTGCGAAGTATTTTCCGGTAGGGCCGCGGCTCTGACCACAGCTCCCACACCCGAAGAGCGAGGATGGAAAGCCGCGCCTCGTTGGAAAGCTCTTTGGCAGCCACTCGCGTGGCCCCACAGCCCGTGGGGCTGCGGGCTTTGTGGCGGCCGTCAGCCTCGGCGCCACCGGGACCCACCTGGCGCTGCCGCGCCAGCCTGCGAAGCATTTTCCGGTAGGGCCGCGGCTCTGGCCACAGCTCCCACGCCCGAAGAGCCAGGAGGGAAAGCCGTGCCTCGTTGGAAAGCTCTTTGGCAGCCGCTCGCGTGGCCCCACAGCCCGTGGGGCTTCGGGCTTTGCGGCGGCCGTCAGCCTTGGCGCCACGGGCGCCCACGTGGCGCCGCCGCGCCAGCCTGCGAAGCATTTTCCGGTAGGGCCGCGGCTCTGGCGACAGATCCAACGCCCGAAGAGCGAGGATGGAAAGCCGCGCCTCGTTGGAAAGCCCTTTGGCAGCCGCTCGCGTGGCCCCACAGCCCGTGGGGCTGCGGGCTTTGCGGCAGCCGTCAGCCTCGGCGCCACCGGCGCCCACCTGGCGCCGCCGCGCCAGCCTGCGAAGCATTTTCGGGTAGGGCCGCGGCTCTGGCCACAGCTCCCACGCCCGAAGAGCCAGGAGGGAAAGCCATGCCTCGTTGGAAAGCTCTTTGGCAGCCGCTCGCATGGCCCCACAGCCCGTGGGACTGCGGGCTTTGCAACGTCTGTCAGCCTCGGCGTCACCGGCGCCCACCTGGCGCCGCCGCGCCAGACTGCGAAGCATTTTCCGGTAGGGCCGCGGCTCTGGCGACAACTCCCACGCCCGAAGAGCCAGGAGTGAAAGCCGTGCCTCGTTGGAAAGCTCTTTGGCAGCCGCTCGCGTGGCCCCACAGCCCGTGGGGCTGCGGGCTTTGCGGCGGCCGTCAGCCTCGGCGCCACCGGGACCCACTTGGCGCCGCCGCGCCAGCCTGCGAAGCATTTTCGGGTAGGGCCGCGGCTCTGGCCACAGCTCCCACGCCCGAAGGGCCAGGAGGGAAAGCCGTGCCTCGTTGGAAAGCTCTTTGGCAGCCGCTCGCGTGGCCCCACAGCCCGTGGGGCTGCGGGCTTTGCGGCAGCCGTCAGCCTCCGCGCCACCGGCGCCCACGTGGCGCTGCCGCGCCAGCCTGCGAAGCATTTTCGGGTAGGGCCGCGGCTCTGGCCACAGCTCCCACGCCCGAAGAGCGAGGATGGAAAGCCGTGCCTCGTTGGAAAGCCCTTTGGCAGCCGCTCGCGTGGCCCCACAGCCCGTGGGGCTGCGGGCTTTGCGGCGGCCATCAGCCTCGGCGACACCGGCGCCCACGTGGCGTAGCCGCGCCAGCCTGCGAAGCATTTTCCGGTAGCGCCTCGGCTCTGGCCACAGCTCCCACGCCCGAAGAGCCAGGAGGGAAAGCCGTGCCTCGTTGGAAAGCTCTTTGGCAGCCGCTCGCGTGGCCCCACAGCCCATGGGGCTGCGGGCTTTGCGGCGGCCGTCAGCCTCGGCGCCACCGGCGCCCACCTGGCGCCGCCGCGCCGGCCTGCGAAGCATTTTCGGGTAGGGCGGCGGCTCTGGCCACAGCTCCCACGCCCGAAGAGCCAGGAGGGAAAGCTGTGCCTCGTTGGAAAGCACTTCGGCAGGCGCTCGCGTGGCCCCACAGCCCGTGGGGCTGCGGGCTTTGCGGCGGCCGTCAGCCTCGGCGCCACCGGCGCCCACGTGGCGCCGCCGTGCCAGCCTGCGAAGCATTTTCCGGTAGGGCCGCGGCTCTGGCCACAGCTCCCATCCCCAAAGAGCCAGGAGGGAAAGCCGTTTCTCGTTGGAAAGCTCTTTGGCAGCCGCTCGTGTGGCCCCACAGCCCGTGGGGCTGCGGGCTTTGCGGCGGCTGTCAGCCTCGGCGCCACCGGCGCCCACGTGTGGCCGCCGCGCCAGCCTGTGAAGCATTTTCCAGTAGGGCCGCGGCTCTGGCCACAGCTCCCACGCCCGAAGACCAAGGAGGGAAAGCCGTGCCTCATTGGAAAGCTCTTTGGCAGCCGCTCGCGTGGCCCCACAGCCCATGGGGCTGCGGGCTTTGCGGCGGCTCTCAGCCTCGGAGCCACCAGCGCCCACGTGGTGCCGCGGCACCAGCCTGCGAAGCATTTTCCAGTAGGGCCGCGGCTCTGGCCACAGCTCCTACGCCCGAAGAGCCAGGAGGGAAAGCCGTGCCTCGTTGGAAAGCTCTTTGGCAGCCGCTCGCGTGGCCCCACAGCTCGTGGGGCTGCGGGCTCTGCGGCGACCCTCAGCCTCGTCGCCAGCGGTGCCCACCTGGCGCCGCCGCGCCAGCCTGCGAAGCATTTTCCGGTAGGGCGGCGGCTCTGGCCACAGCTCCCACGCCCGAAAAGCCAGGAGGGAAAGCCATGCCTCGTTGGAAAGCTCTTTGACAGCCGCTCGCGTGGCCCCACAGCCCGTGGGGCTGCGGGCTTTGCGGCGACCGTCAGCCTCGGCGCCACCGGCGCCCACCTTGCTCCGCTGCGTGAGCCTGCGAAGCATTTTCCGGTAGGGCCGCGGCTCTGGCCACAGCTCCCACGCCCGAAGACCAAGGAGGGAAAGCCGTGCCTCGTTGGAAAGCTCTTTGGCAGCAGCTCGCGTGGCCCCACAGCCCGTGGGGCTGCGGGCTTTGCGGCGGCCGTCAGCCTCGGCGCCACCGGCGCCCACCTGGCGCCGCCGCGCCAGACTGCGAAGCATTTTCGGGTAGGGCCGCGGCTCTGGCCACAGCTCCCACGCCCGAAGAGCCAGGAGGGAAAGCCGTGCCTCGTTGGAAAGCTCTTTGGCAGCCGCTCACGTGGCCCCACAGCCCGTGGGGCTGCGGGCTTTGCAGCGGCCGTCAGCCTCCAGCGCCACCGGCGCCCACCTGGCGCCGCCGCGCCAGCCTGCGAAGCATTTTCGGGTAGGGCCGCGGCTCTAGCCACAGCTCCCACACCCAAAGAGCCAGGAGGGAAAGCCATGCCTTGT